>NC_134702.1:76122416-76422416 GCF_043290135.1 Rhipicephalus microplus | reverse complement strand
CTATTCGCTCCGCTATCACCTCATTACGGCACGGCCGTTTACATACCACCGACACAAGGCAGCAAGATCTCGGCAGGAGCATCACATCTTCGGCTACACGTAAACGTTGCAGTTATTCTTCAGTGCTGGTGTTGACGTAAGGATGGGCGGAAAAGGTGACGATACGTTCTGGAATGTTGATGACAGCACCATACTCTCGCAGAAAACCCATACCCAAAATCAACTCTTTACAACAGTCCGGTAAAATGACAAAAGTGGCGACGAAGTTCGAATCATCGATTACGAGCCGGGCGGGCATTTACCGGTTGTCGTCATTAGCTCCCCACCAGCACTCCTTATGCTCGGCCCACTCCACGGCGTCTTAACCTTCTTAAGGCGGTCGGCGAGCTCTTGTCGCATAATAGAGAAGTCAGCAACAGTGTCAACCAGTGCTGTTACGTGGTGTGCGTCTATAATAACGCTGAGGTCGGCACGTACAAATTCATTGGCATTAGTACTCGTGGTTGTCGTCGTCTTCGTCATCACCGTCGTCACGTCGTCTTTGTGTAGAGCCAAGGGGGTCTCTTTGGCGTCTCGGCGATCGGCAACCTTGCCCCCGGTGGTCGCGGCAGTTAGATTCCCTGGCACAGCATTGGGGAGCGGTTTCTGACGGTGTCTGCGTATCTTTGGCGATTCGGGGAATTCTGACCTCGTGCAGGTGAGGGAGACCGCCAGCGACGACTTGGTGAAGACGCTTGGTTGATCGGCAGGTGATCAGCACCTTGGTCACGAGGGTCTCCAGAATAAAAGGAAGCGGGCCGAGAAATGTTTCCAAACCGGGCTTCTCGATGACGGCAGTAGCGCGAGATGTGGCCTGGTTCGCCGCAGTGGAAACAAAGGGGTCGACGGTCGGCAGTGTGCCACAAATCGGTCCGACGTACTGGTGGTCGCTGCACAGGTTCCCGCTGCCACCACGGCAAGGTAACGGGCCGTGGCTGAAAGGGTGCTTCTTCTGGGGCAGGCGGATGACGGCGGACGGCATCGGCATAGGTCTGTGGACGCGGTTCGGGTGGTGGCGCCGGTGATGGAAAGGCTTGCCGTAGTTCCTGGCGCACGATTTCTGCAACAGAAGCAACTGGGGGATCGGTAGACGGAAGGTCGTGGGCCCACAGCTCTCCTGCAGGATTTGTCGAATCATTTGCCGTAAAAAAGTTTTCGGAAACGGCAGCGTTTTGAGTGGCGGCACCAACAGGCGTTTAGTTGGGCAGGCGGTCAAAGTGGCGGCATCGTTGCTGGAGCGCCCGCTCAATGACAGTCGCCTCTTTGATGAATTCATCCAATGTTGTTGGCGGATTTCGTACAAGGCCGGCGACAAGCGGTTCCTTAACTCCCCGCATCAGGTGACGAACTTTCCTTGCCTCGGGCATGTCAGGGTCAGCGCGGCGAAATAGATGGTCCATATCCTCAGCGAACATGGAGACGCTTTCGTTCGGCTTTTGCAGTTCGGCTTTTGCATGCGGGCTTCAATCACCTGTTGTGCGAGATCTCGTCGGTCCGCACTCAGAAACGTCTCGAGAAGCTTTTGGTGGAAATTGTCCAAGGTTTGGAAAGTAGGCTTCTTGTTCTCGTACCATGTGCGAGCGCTATTTTCCATCGCGAAGTAGGCACGGCCAAGTTTTTCTTGCACGCTCCAACGATTCACCACAGTGGTCCGCTCGAACTGGTCGAGCCAGTCCTCGACATCTTCATATGGTTCTCCACGGAAGACTTCGGGAACACGAGGAGTCTCAAGAGTTACCTGGTAAGGGTGAGTCGTCTGGGCCGGAGGAAGATTCGCAGATGTTGAAGGGGCCGCCATGTTGGTAACAGGAGATGCCGCCAAGAGTTCTGGACTTAGGTCTAGTAGGCGCCGGCTGAATCGGTGTACAGGAGTCGCAACAAGATGTTGAGGCTCCGGACTGGGTGTACGGTCCCGAACAACGCTTTTTTGCATCAGGTTGCAGGCCACAGCACCCCGCCAGTGTCGCGACGTCAAGACAGAGGTCGCACTTGAAGACGCTGAGAAAACAGCAGCGGGTCGGTCTTTTTATTAACCGTGCGTGCGAGAGAGTTCCTAGTTTTCCTCGTTGTTGCGTTCTGCATAAAAGCGTGCAGATGCGCGTATGCGCTGTCGCCTTCGTCTTTTTTGCGGGACGCACGTGACAATATATATATTGTAACGAAGAGTGGCGCGGCAGCTGTGGGCCATGGGCTGAAAAGCGAGGAAGAAGAGGCAGAATGGAACAGCTTGCCCGACGAACGGGTGTTGTGTCTGTCTCACTTATTACAATGGCGCAGCCGTTCAACGAACCTGTGTGCGATGACCTGCGTGAAGAAACCGTCCTACGGAGCGGACGCACTCTCCAGCAGCCCGCAGCTCCTGCTACTGTGGCCATGGCGTCCAACCTGGCCACCGCGGGTACCGAAGCCAGCGCGCTGCCTGCAGGCGTCCTTGCCAAACCACAAGGTGACTCCACTGACTTGGCTTCGCCAACCGCCTCCTTGCCCAGGGACGCCGTACACGTGCGCTCCCTTGGACTTCGCCTCAGGTACCATCCCTGGAGTAACATCAGTACCGTCGCCAGAAGACAGGCGCAATTCCTCGCCTGTAGCCGCCAGCGAAATCTGTACGGTTCTGCAGGCCATCGCTACTTCGAGCCAGCGTCTTGCAGACGCCACCGTCACCTTCTCAGCAGCCTGTGCACGCACCGCGTTGCCTCCTCCGTCTATGGCAGAAATTCCTGACTTTACCGGCGTTGATCAAGACCCAACCGTCTGGCTGGATGAAATCCATTCGTTAACCCGTCGACATGCATGGAATGACGACGTGACGCTATCGCTAGCCGTAAGCCGAATTGGCGAGTCCGCCAAAGCGTGGCATCAATACGATGGCTGCAAGTACAAATCCTGGAGTGACTGGACTATAGCCTTCGTCACGGCCTTCCCACCAATTCCACCCGCATACGACGTCCATTTCATGCGCATGCGATTGCGTCGGCAGGCTCCATCGGAAGATGCCCGCAAATACGTCTACGATAAGCTCGGGCTTCTCGACAATTGTGGCATTGCATGGATCTCTCTGGCTGCCCGCCAGTATGTCGTTGATGGCTTGGCTGACCCTACCCATGCTGCCATCTTATCTTGCCAGTCATATGAAGCGTCACCCCCGGTTTTCGCTCAAAATACAGCCGAACTTCAGCAGAACTCTCGTCGTCGGCTTAGCTTGGACACATTACCGACTGTCCGTTCAACTTACGCCTCCACACGACACGGATGCTTCAAGTGCGGTCACATTGGCCACAACGCCAAGGAGTGTCGTGAACCTTTCCAGACCTGAATCCACTACCAAGCTTGTCAAACTCCTCGGATGTCCATTCATGTTGAGGGAATAAGTGACCTATCTGCTCTGGTGGATACCGGTGCGGAACGAACGGCGCTACACCGACGTCATGCTCCGGACACTATCCGACCGTGGACGCAACCTCCCCTCTGCGGACTTGGAGGAAGTGCTATGCCAGTCGCAATGCTCGACATTTTAGTCCGGACAGCAGCGGACACTAAAGTTCTTCCAGCCATTCCCGTCCTTGAAGACCTCTCTGCCGACATGATCCTTGGTGCTGACTTCGTGCTATCTGATGACATTGAGCTCACCATACATCGCGGCCACGTTGAGCTCCGGTCTTCGACAGCTGGGACTACCGCCACAACCCTGCCACCACCGACAGGTGAGTCGCCCACTCCGCCTACCTCATCTTCTATATTGGCTCGCCATCAGCCAGTATTCGCTAGCAATACAGCAGAACTGCCAGGCACTAATTTGCTGCTCCATCACATATCAACGGGAGATCATCCGCCAATATGCGTACCACTGCAACGATACGCTGAACGAGAACGGGCAGTAATCGCAGAACAAGTAGATGAAATGCTTGCCGTGGGCATTATTGGGCCGTCATTGCAGGCAGTTCAATAAGTGTACAATGCTTGACTCCTTCCCCTTATCCCGTATTGATGATGCTGTTTATACAGTACGTCACTGCAAGTTCTGTTCGTCGCTTGATTTACGCGCAGGGTAATTTCGCGGAGGAAGATAGATGTAAAACGGCCTTTCGCACACCTTTCGGTTTGTATAAATTCAACCGCATGCCGTTTGAACTAAGAACGGCTCCTAGCACTTTCTAGCGTGTGATGAATTCAGTGCTCGGACCATTGAAAAACCAAGCCTGTGTGGTGTATTTAGACGACATCCTGGTCGTTGGCAAGACGGAGGACGAACACCTTCGCAATTTGGACAAAGTTCTACACAGACTCTAGGCAGCAGGGTTTCGTTTGAACCAAGAGAAATGCCAGTTCGGGGTGTCCAAGATTTCGTGCCTGGGACATAATATATCTCTTGTCGGCATTCAGCCACTCCCGGAGCGATTAGCTGCCGTGTCGCAGTATCCCACACCAACGTGCTTGAAGCAGGTTCAGTCATTTCTGGGTATGGCGTCGTATTTGCGAAGGTTCATTCCCCACTTCGTTTTGATCGCAGCTCCCTTGAGCGGTATTCTTAAAAAAGACGCACGGTTTGATTGGGGGTCTCACAAGATATTGCTTTTCGAGCTATAAAACAAAAGCTCACTTGTTGCCCCATACTAAGTCACTTCAATGAAGACTGGTCCACCGAAGTGCACACTGATGCCAGCCAAGTCGGCCAAGGAGCTGTGTTAGTGCAGCATAATCCAGCGTGGCGTGGGACCCGTGGTCGCTTATGCCAGCCGAAAACTTTCAGACAACGAGCGCCACTGTCACTCTAACGAGCTTGAATGTCTTGCAGTGGTATGGAGCGTCGATGATAAGTTTTGACATTATCTTTTCGGGTGTAAATTCACTGTTGTGACTGATATACTGCTATAGCATAAATGTTCTCCAATCAGCAACTTAAGCACAAATTTGCCCGGTGAATAATAACGCTGCAAGAATACGATTTTGACGTGCACTACCACGCCGGGGGGCTAAACAACGTCGACGATGCACTCTCACGGAACCCCCTTGACTGCGCACAACAAACCAGGCAAACCCACATTTTTTTCACCCAGATGGATATATCCCGAGCCCAACAGGAGGATAAAGATTTGGCATCTATTATTGCATCTATCACTGACAAGAGAAATCACAGTACTTTTGTGATGCGCAATTCCGCATTGTACCGGCGTTACTGGCGAGCGGACCGATCCAAAGAACGTTACCTCCTGGTGATCCCGAAACAGGTCAGAAATATTACGTGCCATTTACAACTCCCCAGAAGGCGGACACAGCGGCCAACGAGCCACACTCCGGAATCTACAAGAACGTTTTTGGTGGCTGAAGATGCAAAGTAGCGTCCGTTCTTACGTCGGCAGTTGCAAAATATGCCATCAGTTTAGGCGACTGCCTGGGTGTCAACCTGGATTACTAACACAAATCCAGATACCCGAAACAATTTTCCACACAATTGGCATTGATTACATGGGACCTCTACCCACCACCACTGCGGGAAATCGTTACGTCATTGTAGCAGTAGACTACCTATCAAAATACGTGGAAGTGGAGGCCGTGCCATCTCTTGCATCCACTTACGTAATCGGCTTCCTTAAGCACCGATTTGAATGGAGACATCGCTTACCAAAAAAGGTAATATCTGATCGGCCTACAACGTTTCGTAGTGGGGAAATGAAAAAGTACCTTTGCACGGCAGGCGTGCAGCACCACTTCGCATCCGCGTTTCATCCTCAAGCAAACGGTCTTACTGAGCGAACCAATGAGACCATCCAGGCACGACTCACTCCATATACGAAGGCAGGGAAAAGAGGAGAGCCCGACTGGGACGTCCACCTTCCGTCAGCCGCTTTTGCGATTAACATGGCACTGCATACGTCTACCGGGGAAACGCCCTACGAAATTGTTTATAGGAAACTACTACAGCTGAAAGCGGTGCTCAGTCTGGATGCTCCCATTATAATTCCACGTGCCAACGATCACAAAGCGGCCTGTCAGAAGATCCGAACTGAGGCGATCAAGAAAGCCACCCACGCACAAATCAAAAGCGCCACTGTGACAGACGCCGTAGACCCGCTCCTGCTTACAACATTGGTGACGAGGTCTGGGTGCAAAGGGGCACCAGCGGGCCTAGCAAGAAGCTACTCCCTAAGTTCGACGGGCCATTCATAATTACTCAGCGTGTAGGAGAAAATCCCTGGCGTGTGAACACCTCAGATGCGAGCTTCACTCTCGATAAACGCAAAAGAAACAACTTTGCCGTGCATGCGTCGCGCTTGAAAAAAAGCAGTCGGTCCACTGCAGGTGCAATGAAGTGTAATTTCTTTTTTTTCTTTGTCAGGTCCGCAGTGTGCCTGAATGTAACGAAGAATGGTGCGGCAGCTGTGGGCCATGGGCTGAAATGCGAGGAAGTAGAGGCAGAATAGAACACCTTGCCCGACCGACGAAGGGGTGTTGTGTCTGTCTCACTTATTACAATATATATATATATACTGAGGTGATTGATGGCGGTGGTGACGGTAAAAAACCAGCCTAGACTGTCCATATAACTGCTATCGCAATAATTGTTAGAAGTTTCCAGGCAGAATAAACTCTCTGTTTATTGTCGAAGTTGCAAGAGCACAGCAACGCCCAATGCGCGGCGAAACAACGCAAGCCGATGGCCTGAGAGCGTTACTACGCACGGCATCGCTTGGGGCCTCTGACTTGCTCAACGATGACTTGAAATGGCGATATTATTCTCCTCCAGTTACAGGTAGTTTCTATGTGCAGTACAGCCCATTTTTTTTTTGAAATTTTGCGAAGTATAAGAAGGAACACATGGTCGGGGCGGTAACTGGCAAAGACACGCTTGCGCCGAACCATGCATCCTTCTTGATCCCGTCTTCCAAGAGATTAAAACGCTATTGTTAGGTAAACATAAAATGGCCGTATTGAACAAAATTTAAGAATAAAACGGTGACTTACGTTTAAAAGCCACGTCATGACATTGGCAGGGTTTGGTATAAGCTGAATAACTAGTATCTTACAATATACAGTACACATTTATCGAACTGTAAGGCGTTCTCGAATTTCGCACCCTCTAAAAATTGCGTCTGCTGAAGTTAAAAATAAAGTGCGCATATTCGTTCTCAACAACATGACCCCATAGCAGTTTAGCGATGCCGACAGGTAGTACTCACATACACGGCAGGGCGCACTGCTAAAGAAAGAGAAAAAGTTCTACGGCGTAAGACTTAACGTTTAATGCACTGGTCGTGTCAACAAAGGATACGTGGCTTTATTGAGTAAAAAAAAAAGAAGCTAGAATTGTCCTACCGCGCGTGATGTATGTTCTTAGCTCTGACGCCACAGAGATGCGCGATGACCGGTGGCATATAAGCGCCCGGCCGTTAAAGCGTTTTTAAACGTTTTTGCGACGAAGATCAAAGTGCACAGAAGTGATGTGCGAAATATTTTTAAGTAGCAGTCCCACAGCTGCAGCATGGATTTTGTTACGCGGTAAGATGCCTTTTCGAGTGTGACGGTTAACACACCTGTTCGTCAGCATTAATGAGTCAGCACCTAAATTGATGTTATGGAAAAATTGAAATTTTCCTAATCCAGGGAGAGAATTAAAAAAAATTGCGGCAATGCTGAGCAGACATCTGGCGTATGCGAAATATTTAGAGTGCAGCTATGCAGGTGCTCGTCCCTTCACTAAGTGGCTTCGCCGTCATCATCGGTGACGTAACCACACGAACAAGTATACGTGACAGCGATTGGACAGTTCTCACTACCATGTTCAACAGGTCCGAGTGTCAAACTGAAACGAAGTATGTGCCACAGTGAGCGACAAAAAAGGTGAACAAGAATTTGGTATCCCAGTTGAAGTTAGGGAACTATGTACAGCATGAACTTAGCCGGTTTTTTTTTCAGGGGGAGGGGGGGGGAGGCGAGGCCTAATTGCTCTAAAGAAACTGTTTTCATGTCAAGTAGAAAGAAAGTTGCGCAGGAATATAGAAGGTGCCTAAATAATAGAATAAAACGTAAACAACGTGGAATGCAGCAACAAAAGGCGAGTTAATCAGTGAAGGAAAGCAAATTATGACACTGAAGTAAAGCTAGTGCGTTTTCCCCCGAAAAATACTTTCCTACCAAAAACATTCGCCACGTATCTGCATGTCCCACTGCAAATGTCGTCGAAAGACGATAGTCTTGCGTCTGGAGAGAGTGAAAAAAACTTTTATTTGATGTTCTGCGCAAGAAAATAGGTGAATGGTTTTTTGGAGGCGCTACGTTAGAGTGCCTCGAGCGTGTGGCGGAGGCGGCTGAGCACATCAAGTCACGTCACGTGAGAAATGAGCGCTATCTCGCAGTTAACTTGCAAAACAAAGCGTGCGGCGTGCGCGCCTGTCTCGGTGGCGATAAGGTGTAGAACGCGAGGCGACGGGTAGGTGCCACCACCATGTCGTCTTAGTGAAGCATTGGACACACTTGCCTTTTCGTGCAAGCGTGGCATCGTCAGCGCAGCGTGATAAGCGCTACGGTTTTTAGAAATACTTATCTATGCCTTGTCCAGTAAAAAGACACCCATACAGAATATTGACGTGTTGCAATGGTGCCTCAGATATGCGCAATATTTGTTATTAAGTGTGAAGCAATTCTTAGTGAGCTTCAGCGACTTCGAGTGCATCTATCTATCTATCTATCTATCTATCTATCTATCTATCTATCTATCTATCTATCTATCTATCTATCTATCTATCTATCTATCTATCTATCTATCTATCTATCTATCTATCTATCTATCTATCTATCTATCTATCTAGCCGATTACGACTTTTAGCTCTCCCGGCCGTTTGGATAATGTTATCAATACCAAACTTGGTATGGAATAACATGGCTGTATGACGAGCATATTTGACTAGTCCTAACATGAAAATCATGATATATATGTCATGAATGTCATGATTTATATTTCATGATCCTGCTGCCCTTGCGGTGGTTTCGTTCACATGACATGTTCCAAAACTGGTATGGTATAACATGATTGCATGGCGAAAACAAGCGACAGGTGATAACATGAAAATCATGACATGTGTGTCATTTAACAACATGACTACATGTCACGATCATGATGCGCTCACGGCCGTTTCGCTGGCGTCACATATACCTAGTTTGGTATTACGGCACATGAATGGGTGACGAAGGTATGCGACGTGTGCTAACATGATAATCACTGAATTCGTGTCATGTAACAATGTGACTACATGCCACGCTCATGATGCGCTGGCGGCAGTTTTGCTAGCTTCACTTATGCCAAATTTGGCATTACGGGACGTCAATGAATGATGAAGGTATGTTACTGGTGCAAACATGATAAACATGATATGCGTGTCATGTAACAACGTGACTACATCCTATGCTCATGATGCGCTCGCCGTAATTTCGCTAGCTTAGCATGTACGAAACTCGGTATTACGCGACGCAAACGGACTAGATAGGTGAATGACAAATCCAAACCTTATAATCACGACATGCGTGTCATTTAACAACATTACTACATGCCACACTGATGAAGCTCTTGCGGCTGTTTCGCTAGCTTCACATATGCCAAATTTGGTATTATGTGGCGCCAATGGATGTCGAAGGTATGTGACTGGTGCAAACAAGATAATCATGAGATACGTGTCATGTGAGAACATGGCTACATGCCAAGGTCAAGGCGCGTTGTTTTCGTCGCGTCACGCCGGCGTTGCCACGCCAGGCGCCGTTCCTGCCGTAAACTCGTAGGCGCACGCCGCGCTGCGTTGCTGTGACGCATGCGCGTTTCAGCGCGTCCGGCGTCCCTTCATCACGAAAAGAGGGAGCGCAACGGCGCGAAATACAGCATGTCATATTTCGCGCCAGTTGCCGTCGGTCCACGCCGGCGGACGCTGGTCGCACCTTGCGTCAGACTATGGAGTGCTCACGTTTTGCAAACGTATAGCGTCACTGTGCTCAGCGTGCGCGTGCGTCAACGTTACGTTGGAGTATATTGGGCCCTTCATGATGCGTTGTGGCCATTTTGCTAGCTCCACATATACCGAATTTTGTGTTACGTGACGTCAATGCATGACGGAATATATCACTGGCGCAAACATGATAATTCCGACACCCATGTCATGTAAGAACATGACAACACACCACGCTCATAGCGTGCTCACGGCCGTTTCGCTAGCTCCACATATACTAAATTCGGTATCACGTGACATGAATAAATGATGAAGGTAAACGATACATCCAAACAAGATAATGATGACACGGAAGTCATGTACGGCATCATTTATATCCACCTCATAACGTTGTGTTGATTTTAAAGTGACATAGAAACTTTTCACATTCACGCTTCGCATATCATCCATTCCCATTGTACGTGAGATCTGCCAATCTTTTCAATTCGCAATCGCACAAGTTTAAACGCTCAACCTTGAGCAATATTGGTGGGCCTGCGGATGAGGTTGGCAGTTTGATGCCGTTTGAGGTAGGGCAGACAAACAGACAATTGTACCGACAGACGCACCAAAAGTTTTCCGTCGAAGGTCCCCAAGAAAGACTATCGTCTTTTAAAAAATTGGACTCTTTTTCTGCCGAGTTTGTCACACTATCCTGAGAAACAGGCCTTCGGGAAGAACGGGAGCCATTTCATGGCAGGAATTGTAGACAAAGGACACACGCATTCATTTGGGAAGACAATTCCATTCGAAAGCAAAGATTTAAAACACGGATGCATACCTGACAGAAAGGAGGCAGAATGTTGACATTCATTTTAGCAAGCAACTTTGAAGAATGGCATTGCGAATGGTTTTGTCGTATAGAAAAAATAATTCAAAAGAAAAAAAAAATCACATGATACCCAAGGAGTGAGTAATAATGAGTGGGCCGAAGCGATCTGTCTGTCTGTCTGTCTGTCTGTCTGTCTGTCTGTCTGTCTGTCTGTCTGTCTGTCTGTGGATATGTTCGCTACGCCGCTGGAAGGACTCGGAATTGCCCTAGACCATAAGGAGCTTCGCCCCTAAAACGAACATGTAGCCTTGTCGAAGAGAATGGTTCACGCTGCAGTTTTAATGCATCGTGGTTTCTCCACAATCACAAAGATAACTTCATCGAAACTGAGTTTTATCCGATAATGGACATTTGGCCACACCATCAAGTCACTCCTCAGCCGTCCGGCTCCTCAAGTACGTTTACACTCTTTTCAGCGTCGAGAACCTGCGTTCTGCACCATCTGTACTCACTAGAAGCGTTGCAATATCTTGAGGGATGTGTGAGTGCTCCGGAAGATAAATTGTTCGCATTCAGGTAAAGCGTGCGTGACAGAGCGGGGAAGTGAATTCTCTTGGATGGTTTGCCATTTAGTCTTGCAGATTTACCATTCACTTTTGAGAGTAAAGAAACGAGATGGTGTGTTATATTTCACGTAAATATGAAAGGGTGGCTGCCGATATTCAAACATCTCTTTGGTCATTTTTCAGCACAAATCGCAAACTTCACAGTGTTTTGCGATGATTTACAAAGTGCCGTTTGAGGGAAGCTTTCTGGACAGCTATGTACGGAATGAAGAAGGCTCACCTGTAGCACACCTACGCAGAACTACAATCGCAGTTTGCCTGGTACATGTGTTCCTACCATCCTTAGAATATCGCACTTCACCCTGAAATCCACCACTCTGTCTTCACATAGAGAATATATTTCATTCAATTCAGCCTCCGCGTTAGTTCCCACCTCTTCCAGCTTAGTCAGCACCAAGTCAACCTGCTCCAAGGCGATGCTCATGTCAATATATGAGCTATGCAGGTGCACAGACAAGTGGTGTGTGAGGCGTAGGAATGTCTCACTAACAGCGATGCATATAATAAAGTTGGGTGAACAGATTCGTTGATCGAAGCAATAAGCAGAGGGTGCTGTTTTTTTGTCGCAGATGGTGTCCATGAACTCTTCAAGTTAGCGAATTATCTCGGAAAGAGCTTCTTCAACTAATTTCACTTAATCGTAACGTTCTACCCACCTTGTTTCACAATATCGGTGCAACCGGCCGAGTGACATTGTAGACGCTTCTGGATATTTCTTCAGAACTGCTGTCCTTTTAGAAGACACTCGAAAGAAAGTGCACACTCAATTATCTGTGTCAAAGGCCCATCGAATGTCTTAGAGAGCTGAGGCGTCACTCAAACAGAGGTTCAGGGAGTTCGACGAGCAACGCCTATACAAAGCTGTTGGGAAGTCGTTCCAGACGAGCGCCTGCACCCCTGGAGGTCAACGACACGCTAACCTTCTCTTTCACCTTGTCGGATTCTCATCATCGCCGCCGGGTCGTCGAGCCATCCGACTGGTCTTCGGGGATATGTAGATTGCATGTGGTCGTAGGATTGTGAGTCGAACGGGCGTCTTCTTTCCTGTACGGGCAATGATTTCGCTGATGCTTAACGAATAAGAGAGAGTAGTGCTTCTGTTGCGGTGTTGATTCCCGGGTCGCACGCTGAATTTCTCGGTGAGCGTTGCCATGCTTTCAGAATAAAGTATTTGTTTGTGGCTGTTCTTGGTCAGTGAGCTTTTCATTTGTTCAAATGCGCACACCGGTACTTGAACATGGTCCTCTATAGTGTGGCGTTATTGGCGGACAGGACGAATTTCAGAGTGGGGAGAAGCGGGCCCAGGGCTTCTCTTTACCGGCGTGCCTGCTGCACAGCAAAGTTGAACTTCTCGCCCACCCCGTTAACGAAAGACGACATCCACTTCCTGCGCCTTGCCTTAACTGTAGCACATCAACCCACACCCATATTAGTTGTGGGTGGCTTTATTATGGACATTATCTATTGTAGTTATTTATTAAATACTGCGGACGCGCAGTCACGCAGGGAGGGCAATAAACCGGGGCAACAGTGAACATGTTAAAAAAAGAAACAAAAGGAAAACAATAATGCGGAAATGAAGTCAATATGTTTGGCTAATTGATATAAGGATATCTATAATAATCAGCATTGTGATGTCAATTTGATTACACGATTTCGTTCAGGTATTGTGCGATGGAAAAAAAGAAATAATAAATGTGTTTGTTGGTGTTAATGCATCTTGCCTACTGTGACGCGTAGTTCCAGTTGATAGAGGCGATAAATATAATAAAGTATACTGGTGAATTATTCGTGTAGAGTAGTTCAGGAAATTTTAGCCTATGCTTCCATCTTCTCATCTCGACTGGTTCTATAAGAATAGCTTTCACAAATTCTTTGGTTTAATCCAGGCGTTAATGTGCGCTCTCAGCGTCTCGACAATGATATGCGTTGTGACCGGCTGTTGTGCGATGACAATAGTTGCCACTGTCGATGAGCATCATGGAAGACCAAGACATGTCCGAAGTGCTTGTGCTTGTACGCTTTGTAGTGCACGGATGTTAGTCTTGCACGCGTTGGACAGGACAGGAAGGCTGTACCGGAGAATTCTGAGAAAGAGGGCTGTATAAAGCTGCAACATGGAATGCACGTATGGGCCCCCTGATTTTCCGGCGACGAACTTGAATACATTCTCAGTGCCAATTAGCTTTTTCTTCAGGTATGCTTGAAGATTTGTTAGGTAGCAAATTTCGTAGCAATTTCTTGATGTTATTTATATTAGCCTCAGTATACGGATCCCAAAGGATACATGCATATGCTAGTTTAGTTCTGATTCGGGTGTTATAGCATAGCAGTTTTACATTAGAAGGTACGTTTTAAAGTTTGTGCCGAAGGAGGCGTAATTTCTTGAAGGCTGTGGCGCTGTCATTCCAAGTTAACGTGTTGTGGTGACTCCTGCATACTCATAGCGGGCGACTTCATGGGGGGGGGGGGGGGGGCGCGTGAGCTTAACTTGTACGTATGAGGCAAAGGCAATTTATTATGCATCATTTGCATTAGTACGCTTTTGTCGCTTTTTAGTGTCATTCTGCTATGCATGCACCATTAGGAATATTGTTTAAGCACTACATAAACTAATTTGGCAGCGATGGAGTAGTGGTTAGAACATCAGCCTCGCATGCAAGAGGTCCGTGGTTTGAATCCCGGTGCCGCGCAGTTCACAACCGGATTTGAAAAAGTCCGCGTGGTGATGGAACTGCATTAAGAGGCCCAGAGGGTGGCCTCACCGGTGACCACCACCAGTAACGCACTTCCTCACCAGAAAAGGACTGGCCACCCTAGTGCACTGTAAGGCCACTACCTCCAACATGCATACGTCAATTAAGTCACGGCTCTCAGTCCCTAGCGGCTGCGAAGCAACTGAAACGGTGGTGGTCAGATCTGTAACGCAGCAGAGGGTACTAAGAATGTCTGGATCCGGACAGACCGCCATTGAAACCTGAACTTGGCAACGTTTAACGTTAAAACCTTATCAAGTGAGGCAAGTCTAGCTCTGCTATTCGCGGTGCTAGGGGGATGTAATAGGGCTCAGTGAGGTTAGGAGGACAGATGAGGCCTATACGGTGCTACAGAATGGGCACGTCCTTTGCTATCGGGGCTTGGCTGACAGAAGAGAACTGGTAGGGGGGTTCCTAATTCACAGAAACATAGCTGGCAACATAGAGAAATGCTATGGCATTATTGAAAGGGTGGTAGGTATCATAATTAAACTCAATAAAAGATAGACGATGAAGGTGGTACAGGCTTACGCGCCTACATCCAAGCTACGATGATGTGTCAACTGAAAGCGTCTATGAAGACGTGAAATCGGAAATGAGTATGGTAAAAACACAGTATAATATACCAATGGGAGACTTCAATGAAAAGGTGGGGAAGAAACAGGCTGGAGACCAGGCAGTAGTAAGTAATGACATTGGCACTAAAAATGCCAGAGGGGAGCTACTAGTAGAATTCGCAGAACGCAATTAGTTACGGATTTAGAATACCTTCTACCGAAAGCGAGGGAACCGTAAGTGGACGAGGAAGAGCCCTAATGGTGAAAGTAAGAACAATATAGACCTTAGACTGATTGCACACCCCGGCATCGTGCAGGATGTCGAAGTACTTGGCAAGGTATGATGCAGTGACCATAGAAAAGCACGGTCCCGAATGCGCCCAGACTCGTCCAGACTCACCCAGACTTGAAGAAGAAACGCCAGAAACTGATGCGCAAGAAGCCAATCAATTAGCTAGCAATGAGGGGGAAAGTACAGGAATTAAGAGTCTCCCTTCACAACAGGTACTCGGCTCTTATGGAGGAAACTAGCCTTAGTGTTGACGCAATGAATAATAATCTGACGAGTATCATTACGGAGTGTGCAGTGGAAATTTGAGGTAGTGTAGTTAGACAGGACACTGGCAAGCCGTCCCAGGAAACGAAGAATCTCATTAAGAAGCATAAAAGCATGAAAGTCTCAAGTACAACAGACAAAATAGAGCTGGCAGAGCTTTCGAAGTTGATTAGTAAGCGTAAGGTATTCGATGTAACAAGGTATAACTTGGAGAGAATTAAACCCGCTCTGAAGAACGGAGGAGGAGGAGGAGGAGAAAAATTTTATTCATCCCAAGAGGGAAAGGTGCGGTGGTGGAGTGTCAGAGGAGCCTACCCAGCGTAGGTCTCCGCTACCCTCTTGGCCGAATCCAAGATCTGGTCCTGGACCTCGGGTGCCGAGCTGCACATAGCAGCCTCCCACTGCTCCTTACTAATAATGTGAAGAGAATTTGGTGGTGAGTTTCGAGTACACCCCCACATGATATGATCTAGGTTAGCTCTTTGTTGACAGAAAATGCACAAAGGGGAGGGGTATATCGCAGGCTGTATAAGATGGCGAAAAGATGGGGTAGGAAACGTATGGGTCTGTAACTGGCGCCATAGTATTTCATGGTAGCGTGAAGCTTCGTGATGTAAGGGGGGTATATAGTGCGCTGTAGACAGTAGTGATTTCTTATATCGTGGAAGGTCAAAAGACGATATCTCGCGCTGAAAAAGGCAGCGTGGTCTAAGGCGCCATCAGAGGCCTGCGCTTGGCCGGTCATTCCTCGAGCACAGGTATGAGCCGCCTCATTGCCACTCAACCCTGCATGCGCGGGCGTCCATATGAGAGCAACGTCTTGCGTGGGAGGATGTTTCTTAAGAATTGAAAGAGCAGTTGATGAGATGCGACCTGCGCTGAAGTTGCGTATGGCAGTTTTGGAGTCACTTACAATCATAGTGATATTGGGAATGGATAGACCTAAAGCAATGGCAGCCTCCTCTGCCTCCTCCGAAGAGTTGACAGTGATGGATGCCGTTTTGAGCGCCTTGCCGTTATATTCGACAGCAGAGAGGGCATAGGATGAGGATGATCGGTATTCTGCCGCATCGACATAGAGCACGTCATTGGCTCCATGCAATTTTTTCTGAAGGTCTTTTGCTCTTTGGATTCGTCGCTTAGTATGATATGTTGGGTGCATGTTTTTAGGAAGTGGCGGTATGAGTAATTGTTTGTGTATGTTTTGGGGAATGTTGTATTTAGCATTGGTGAGTGAGGTGAAGTTAATTCGGGTAGACGATAAAATGTGGCGACCTGCGCTAGTGGTCGCGAGCCTTGCGTATTGAGCTGTTAAATGAGCTTCACGGATTTCAGATAGGGTACTTATGACTCCTGTATGGTGGAGTAGTGTGTTAGAAGTATTGATTCCAATGCCTAGCGCGTATTTGTAAACTCTGCGGAGGAGGGTGTTGACCGATTCCTCCTCTGCTAATTGAAGGTGAAGGTAAGAAAGGGTATATGTGATTTTACTAATCACAAAAGCTTGTATTACACGAAGTAACTCTGACTCTCGGAGCCGTTCATTTTTCCCTGAAATTCTTCCTATCATTCTTAGGGTGCTTTCAATGGTATTGCGTAAAGCTTCGATTGTGTACGATTAAGTCGGTTGTTTTGGATAAATAAACCTAGCACACGAATGCGTGATACTGTAGGAATGAGGCACTATATAAGTGAACTTCGATCATTGGAACGTGTTTGTTCTGGCGATGAGTTGGTAGAAGGAGTAACTCTGATTTAGTTGGGGTACAATAGAGATTCATCTGAGATGTTAGTGCTGCTATTGTATCTACAGCTGTTTGTAGGGTGTCTTGAATGTGTCCATCTGAGCCTCCTTTCACCCATAAGGTGATATCATCGGCATAGATGGAGAAGTTCAAGTCAGGGATACGTTGAAGAGCATTGGGTATAGGTAGCATAGCCAGGTTAAAAAGGATTGGAGAGCGCACTGACCCTTGAGGTGTTCCGAAGGCGCCTAGTGTATGGGGTGAGAAATGTTCTGGTCCTAATGTTAATGTAACTGTGCGGTCTGTGAGGAAGCTTTTGATGTAAGAGTAGATTTTAGCGCCACAAGAAGTGCAGTTGAGGCCAGCATATATAGCTGAGTGGACTACGTTATTGAATGCTCCATGTATGTCTAGACCAAGGATTGCCTGAGTATCCTCACTCTGGTTAGGAGTTATGATGTCGCGTTGAAGGCGAAGCATCGCATCTTGCGCGGAAAGTGAGGGCCTAAAAACCAATCATTTCTGGAGGCAGTAGTCCTTTATCCTCCACGTGTCTCTGGAGTCGTGCAAGCACAACATGCTCCATAGTCTTTCCGAGACACGATGTTAAAGAAATGGGCCTCAGATTTTCTACTAAGGGAGCTTTGTTCGGTTTAGGTATAAATATGACTCTGGCATTTTTTCACGAAGGGGGAAGGGTGCCCGTGTCAAAACAGCTGTTAAAGTACTCGGTCAAAGCTTTAATAGAAATAGGGTCAAGATTTCTAAGTAATTTGTTGTTAACGTGGTCGGGACCTGAAGCCGATGTGGTAACGTAGTGTTGCGAGGGCGTGCCTAACTTCCGCTTCCGTTATCGGCGCATCTAATGACTCATTAGGTTTCCCTGTGTATGATGGTATAGAATCCTTACGTAATTGAGGTAAATGCAACGTGCGGAGGTTATCGAAGAGCTGTCCTAAATGGTCCCTTTACTTGTGTAACAGTTTAGTGATAGCGTGAAAGTGTCGTGCGCGAGAAGTGCTAGGGTCTAGCAGATGTCTAAGAAGTTGCCACGTTCGTTTATTACTGAGCTGGTCATGCATTCCTTCACAAAGCTGACCCCATTGTTGTGCCGACAATTGAGTCGTGTATCGCTCGATTTGTTGGTCTAGCTTCGCTATCATGATGCGGAGTTTCCTGTTGTGGCGCTGGTGTTTCCACCGTCGCAGAAGTGACTGTTTTGCTTCCCACATATGGAGAAGCTTGGAGTCGAGAGTAGTTATCGGGGTGTCGGGGGGTAGAGTTTTCGTGTGAATTTCGACATATTTTTGAAGCTGTTGAGTCCACTCGGTAAGGTCTGCAATACGTGAGGGAGCGGTGCTGTTGTGGGTCTCTCTAAATTTGTCCCATTCTGTGAGCATCAGTGCTTTAGGTGCAATGGGCCTGTATTTTAGTTGTAAAGTAATGCTAATAATGTAATGATCACTGCCAAGATTAGTTTGGCTGTTCAAACCAAATCATTGTGGGGGAATTGTGAGTGAGGGTAAGATCGGGGGATATATCTTTGTTCACACTGTTCCCCAAACGAGTAGGCTCCTCCGGGTCGTTGTGCAGTGTAAAACCATGTGCCTGAATATGGGACCAGAGGGCTCTACCTTTCGGTGTAGATGCGGTTAACCCCACGCGGGTTGGGAGGCGTTGAAATTTCCCACTATGAGGAGGGTGTGTTTGCCTGCTGAGGATGTAGCTCGGGAAAATAGGGAATCGAAGCGGCGCCTTTGCTCTTGCGGTCTACTATATACGTTGAGAATGTATAAGAATGGTGAGTTAAGTTTATCAGGTAGTATTTGGAGAAAGTCGTGCTCAATGTCGATGTCAGCAAATTTTGAATAGGTAACTGTAAGGTACTTCTGAGTTAAGACAGCAGTGTTTGGTTTAGTATCAGCCGGGTTTTATTTATTTATTTATTTATTTATTAGAATACCCTCAGGGCCCGTAGGGCATTACAGAGGGGGTGGGTACAACATTTTATAACACACAAGAAAAAGAGACAAAGAAAAGAAACAAGTGTCAGATGCGCAAATCACGAAGGCAACATAAATCAACTCAAAATGTATAAATAAGAATTCAAGCGCACATACAAGACAAAGATAGATCATGGAAACTGCGTATAGTTACAAACATTGCTGAGAAATTGCAGTCTTGAATAACAAAGGGTCTGTTATTGTTACAACGGATGCGTTTTATAACCTGGCAGCTGCACTACACCATTTGTTTGTTGTAACGCAATGGTTGGGGGAGGGGTAGTTTGTGATTTGATGTACTGCAGGGGGTTTGCCTTTTTTCGGCGAAACCCCCTGCTGTTCCATTGCCATACGCAAAGTTCAGTGCGGTTACGAGCAGCCATTTTCGCTAAGTTTATTTGGCTTAGGTTGGGCAAGCTCTGAATGGTTAGCGTAGACCGTATCGATCCACTGCGTGACTCTATCTAGGGTTTGTTGCATCGGTAACATGGCTTGTTGCATCGAGGCCACGGACTCATGTAGCTTCTGCAAGGAAGCTGTCGAGAAGGTAATAAAATTGTCTAGTTTTTCCTCAAGTTTGGTTGCTTTTTCTTTCTTTTTCTCAACCTTCTCTAGTTTCGCTTCGACTTGTTCTACTCGCTCATCGAATGACAGTGTGGGAGTCGAGACTTTTCGTTTTTGCTGAGGTGGTTGAGCGGGGTGCATAGTTATAGGGGTGGTTGAGAGAGGAGCTGGTGCAGGTGAGATAGGTGTAGGGGTGAAAGATGAGGTGGGGAGGTGTGTGGAGGTAGATGGTTGTTTGAAGGACTTAAGCTCTAGGCGTTGTTTTACATTTTCTGCCCTCAATTTAGCGATCTCATCCTGCAATAGTTTAAGCTGCTTTTGAATGGAGCTTTCAGGAGAGGCTACATCAGCCCAGCTCACCTCGTGTCCAGGGCCAGTCTGAGGGCTGGGGTCTTGAATGCTTTTGTTGCGGCTTCGGCTGTGGCTGTGACTTTTTCGGCTTTGCCGTCTTGTAATACTGGGTGAGCATCCTCTAGGGGCGTTCTTGAAAGATGGGCTTGGGTCGAGAAATGGAGCTGCATCTTGCTGGAAAGTTGAGGGTGCGTGCTTTGGTTTGGACTTGTAGAGCTGTGGGCACTGGGGCGAGCCGGTGGGGTGGTCACTGTTGCGCACCACTCACTAAGGTTCACATTCTTGATCAAGGAGTGGGTTCGGAATGCCACACATTGGACATAAAGGCTGAGGGGCGCCTGGGCATACGTCTGGTCTGCGGCCAAGCTTGCGGCAGAGATTACAGGCTTCTGTCTTATGACGATAGGGTACGCATCTGGTGATACCACCCCGATAACTTATGTAGAAAGGCACGCGCGTACCTCTGAAGGTGACCAAAATGGACGTTGTGGAACCCATGCGACGTCCGGTCAGGATGAGGCCTAGTCTGTCATAGTCCAATAGACTTGACAAGATGATTTCAGATGTGTGTTCCAAAGGAATATTACGAATGACTCCTCGGCAAGTATTCGATGGATCGGTAATGTGGGAAACCACTTCAAAGGTGCGCTCGTCCATCTTGATGGATTTGATACGGTTGTATGCTTCAGTGCGTGCAGAGTCCGGTGTGCTTATGAGGAAAATGTTGCTTACAGAGTTGATGCGGTATTGGTCATGTAGAGAGCTTCTGAGCGCTGCCGCTTTTAGGACGGAATGGATGAGCTTCGGAAGTGGAGTGTCAGCACAGCTGAGGCCTCCACGTATTCGCAGAACTATTTTGTAGTCGTCCGCTGGAAGTGGAGGGGGTCTGGGGGCAGTGCGACGAGTCGATGGGAGAGCTTTTTGTGACTCTTCTTGCGAAGTATTGATATCAGGCGTCGATTTTTTCGGGGATCAAGCGGGATTTCTGGCCCTGGCATACACTTGACGCCAGCTTCCTTGATCATCGTCCAGAGCTTCGGCGGAGGGAAGCTCCTCTCCCTCTGTTTCGTGTATGACCATGTTGGTAGGCCTAGCCGGTAGGCCTAGCCGGTAGGCCCACCGAGGTAGTCGAACGCAGCCGAAAAGTCGATCTTCGTGGATGCGAACTGCAAGGCACTTATTGAAATCACTTCAGATGATGCGGTTGATTCCGTAGAAAGCTTCACATTTGTTGAAGTTGCCATTGAATGATTTAAACAGCCAAAAACAGGAGTTTTGCCGGAGCGCTTGCGAAAGGCGGCCGCTCCCGGTGGCGTCTAAGGCGCGTCTAAGAACGGAGGAAGCGTGAAAGCAGTGAAGAGAAAACTTGGCATAGGCAAAAACCATATGTATGCACTAAGGGACAAGGAAGGCAAAAAAAGTACCAATATGAATAGGATAGTAAAATTAGTGGAGAGGTTTTACCTCTAGAGATCTGTACAGTAGCCAGCGCAATCACGACCCTAATATAAGGACAAGCAGTAACCCAGATGACACCCCACCAGTAATGATAGAAGTCAGAAGGCCTCGGAGAGCACGCAAAGAGGCAAAGCTGCTGGTGAGGATCAGGTAACATCAGATCTGCTGAAAGATGGAGGGTAAATTGAGTTATAAAAACTAACAACCTTGTCTACGAGGTGTCTCCTGAAGGGAAGAGTAGATTTCATTTGTTACAAATCGTGTTTCAGCACAATCGTTTCGTTATACTCTTCATTGTATCATTATATCGCATTGAGTTCTTGTGTACATATATGCCAACATTGTCATGTATATTAGAGCAATGATGTCTTCACTGCAACGTAATGATGTTGGTCGTGAAACATAGATGCGCCAAAGTGTATGCGCCCTATTACTGGAATCTTATGAAGCCTTTGTGTTCTGTACATACTGTAAATAATTTTTTCTAAACACCAAAATCTCGGAAGGCTGCTAACATTATCCTAATACGAAAGAAAGGAGATGACAAGAATTTGAAGAATTACAGGCCGATCAGCTTGCTCCCCGTAGTATACAAGCTATTTACTAAGGTAATTGCTAACAGAATTAGGAGAATATTAGAATTTAATCAACCAAAGGAACAAGCAGGGTTTTGAACAGGCTACTCAACAATTGATCACGTTCATATTATCGATCAGGTAATGGAAAAATGCTCAGAATACAGCCAACCACTATACATAGCCTTCATAGATTACGAGAAGGCGTTTGATTCGGTAGAAATATCAGCAGTCATGCAGACACTGCAGAATCAGGGCGTCAACGAAGCTTATTTAAACATCCTGTAAGAAATATACAGCGGATCAACTGCTACCATAGTGCTTCTTAACGAAAGCAATAGAATACCAATCAAGAAGGATGTAAGGCAGGGGGACACAAACTCCCCAACGCTATTTACCGCGTGCTTACAGGATGTTTTCAGAGGCCTAGAACAGGAAAAGTTAGGGATAAGAGCTAATGGAGAGTACCTTAGTAACCTGCGCTTCACCGATGGCATTGCATTGCTGAGTAGTCATGGGACGAATTGCAACTCATGATAATGGAGTTAGACAAAGAGAGCAGAAAAGTAGGTCTTAAAATTTTTCTGCAGAAAACGAAAGTAATTTACAACAACCTCAGAAGAGAGCAGCATTTCGAGATAGGTAATAGTGCACTTGAAGTTGTATACAACTATTGTAAGTTGTACATAACTATATCTACCTAGGACAGGTAATAACCACGGTGCCGTATCACGAAACTGAACCAACTAGAAGAATAAGGATGAGGGGGGGAGCACATTTGACAAGCACTCTCAAATCATGACATGTAGATTGCCACTATCCCTCAAAAGGAAGGTATATAACAGCTGTATCTTGCCGGTACTTAGCTACGGAGCAGAAACCTGGAGACTTACAAAGAGGGTCCAGCTTAAATTGAGGAGGACGCAGCGAGCAATGGAAAGGAAAATAGTAGGTGCAATCTTAAAAGACAAGAAGAGAGCCGAGTGGATTAGGGAACAAACTGGGGCTTAAGATATCGTAGTTGAAGTTAAGAAGAGGAAATGGACATGGGCCGGGATAGTGGCACGTAGACAGGATAACCACTGGTCTTTAAGGATAACTAGTTGGATTCCTAGGGAAGGCAAGCAGGTTAGGGGGAGACAGACGGTTAGGCGGGCAGGTGAGATGAAGAAGTTTGCGGGTATTATTTGGCAGCAGCAAACACAGGACCAAGTTGACTGGCGGAACATGGGAGAGGCCTTTATCCTGCAGTGAACGTAGTCAGGCTGATGGTGATTATGGTGAAACTATTTTGGTGATTGACAGAGGTAATGTCTTTAAAAACCACGCAATTATCAGAGAACTATGAAATCTGGACACCACCTTCGACCATGTTAACAATGCCGTTATTATATATAAAATAAAAAAAAAGGGCTGAAGACACTATACCCTGCTAATTTTTCACCAATATTCTCAACGAATTGATTCCGGTGTGTCATATGTGTAGTGACGCAAGATATAAACAATTTTGGAATTCCTGCTCTCTTAAGTTTCAGAATTGTTAATTGCAAAGGACAGTATCGAAGGCTTTTCAACAGTCTAAAAAAAGATGTCTATTTGCCTGTTTTTGTCACGATTTGACGCAAAGGAATGAACAACAGTGGTTAGCTGTGCGACAGTCGGATTCCGTCTCCTAAACCCACGCTGGCAATGAGTTGAAACAGAATGGTTATCTAAATATTTAGTTATGCTATTAGCAGCAATATGTTGAATACATTTGCAGCATGATGAAGTTAAAGATATAGGAGAGTAATTTTTCACGAAAAGACGGTATCCCTTCTTTTGAATCAATGCAGCGCTGTCTGTCCTCCAGTCATCCGGTAATTCAGACAGCAATATTGACGTACGAAATATTATAACAGGACACTTTGATAAAGGGACCACATATCTACGAACAAACAAATGAAGATATTGTCGGGTTCACTGGAAAATTTTGGTTAGAGGTTTAGCAGCGTAGTGGGTATACGCGGCTCTGATATAAATTATACGTCAGAAAGTTGCGGCTCTGCACAGTTGTGTGAACAATCACTACAATAAAAAAGAAACACCGTGAAAAACTAATATAAAGTGAATGGCAAGTTCCAGCTTCTCAGTAACCATATGTCCGTACTCACTGTCATTTGTATATTGATTTTTTTCTTTTCGGTAATCCAATTACAAAAGTTAGCTTGGTCATTTTGAAGAAACTGGGCAGAGACGAGGTATAGCGGCAGTCCTTCGAACTAAACACTGAAAGTGCAAGCTCGACTTGCAATGAGAGTATAGCATATGACTGCGCATGTGCCTTCTTCAACTCCATATATAGTTTCGCACTTCATTTCAATAACGTTACGATTCATCTATGGTTCCCTCTTGTGCACTCGTTTTTTTCTTACTCGGTATCAGTTGGCCTAGACAAAAATGACAAATATTTTTGAAGCGAGCTGAAAGCAGGTTTACAACATTCTCGTCAAAATTAGTTGCAATGAGTAAAGAATGACGCACGCATCCTTTGCGCGAGAAGAATCTTTGATAAATTGGGCAGTGGATTTTACGGTTTTTCAACAGAAAGCATGCAGCAAGAAAATGTAGACAAAATAGCAAGCTGACAGCGAATGGTCGACCACCACCATGAATTGAACAAGTTTGCGAACAAAGAATATCAGGTCTTGAACTGAAGACGCAGAGTCTTGCACGAAATCATCGGTTAACATGATAGCAAAAAGTACGCTAACATCCAGGCTGTGGTGAAGCTCTGAGTCAAAGCGCACCCAGTCTACACCAGGCCAGTCAAAGTCAACTATACAAGAATAGCCTTGCTAGAAAAACAAGCACGTCCATCCTACATCTTATGCGCGAGAACAACTCGTTCCCCTGTACCTTAACTCACCTCACAAATGGGAAGACCTCGCGAAACACTTTCATATACCTCGTTATTGAGAACCCGGTGCACTGTTGCATCAAGTCAAACAAATCTCCACTGACGTCTCTGAATCCAAAGCTTCCTTCATTTCTGCTAAAGACTGCAAGACGTGCGCTCCCTAGAGTCAGCGATAATTGGGAAAATAAATAGAGGCATGCAACCGTAGAAACGTACTTGTCTCTCTGAAATTGTTTTTCACAAGTTATATGCATAATCACAACGCCTTGACAGGTATATACGCTCAGAATTCGTGTTAGTGAGTATCGTAATCGTCGGTAATTTTTGTTTAAAGACAGTTGTATCTGCTTAAAACTAAATCAAAGTGTTGTGACTGAGCATTAGCTGATGCATGGCATTTTCTTTCCTCAAAGAATCACACCTTTCAGACACAGTGTAATCGTAGCACATGAGTGATATTTCTGCGTCAACAGAACTGATAGGCACCGAAAGATAATTAATGGCGATGGAAGGAATTTTTTAGAGTCATATCTGCCACACCTGCCCATAAAGCCTAATCATCAGTATCTATACGTGGCCTTTCTTGTTTCTAAAAGTAGGTGCTTGTCACTAGTGCCTGTGGCTTAATAGGCTACTTGCAAACAGGAGCCTTGCAGTTGGCTGTTATCTCTCATGATGATAAAGAGCAACAACTAAATCAGCGAATGCAATTTTGGAATTTGTGAGCGGGCAGTTCTTCAGCATCGGTGACGGTAGCATGACAAAATTTTCACCCATGGTTTCATATATAGGCCAAGATTTTGGCTGACCGGAAACTGGAAATACCGGAAACGCACTTGAAAGCCAGCATGGTCTGCTCATCGCAGTTCGTCAATATTGCTTGCTTGACGATGACCTGGGTCTGTAGCTTTCCGGATTCCGCGAATAAGTATTATTTGATATTCAAATAAGATATCATTCAATTACACTTCATTCGCATGGCTCCGAACTTCTCTGAGCTAGACGGTCACCCCTCTGTACATGTGTTAGTTGGTTTCAACGTGAATGTTTCATCGCTTGATCTACGATAAAGTGATACAGATTTAAATGCTACAGGAGTTAGCTGTTAGCCTCACAACGCATAAGATTCTGCGTTGTTGCTTTTGTATTGATCGCGCCGGCATTGCGGTAAAAATGTGACTGCATTGTATACAACGGACACAATCGAAGACAGATTGGGAACTTTCACTAGCCCTGTATTCACCGAAAATGCCTCAGTAACTCGGCAGCCCGTGATACGCGATACTGTTTTTCTTGTAAATTAGGTAGTGGTGAACCGGTTGCATTTATGTCTACAGATGTTCATTAGTCATTTATTGAAACTATGACTGAAGCTATTACAAAGCTTATTTCTAATAACAAGACAAATCCCACTGCTTTGCTGCTGCTTGAAAGACGATCTCCAGCGCACCATCTAAGTAGCAAGTTCTGGAGCCTTGGATGTCGTGATAATGTAAGGTCTTGAAATTAGCAGTTATAAATTTCGCGTAGTGTGCTAATGAACCAGCTTGCTTTGTGAAACAAAGCCTCTTCTGTAAACGTAGACGTCTTACTGCGGATTTCTTACACATGTAAAAATGCGGTTTGTATGCCGGCAACGGATGACGTCTCTATTTTTTTGTGTGATTTCGGGAAGGACAAAAATAGCTTTTCATATGCACAGGCACTAAAGCGATGGAGGTGGTCACGAATGCAGGTTCGGAATTCGGTGGCGAGGTTCTCTATCAGGAATTGCCAATCCCGCCAAGTTCTGAACATGAGATATCACACAAGAGGTAGTGCGAAGGGCGAGAGGCGAAATCACTCATGTTCGTTGTAAAGCCTTTAGTGTATCGTTAAGCAGTCCCTTGATGAAAACACAGCAGGCGAATGGAGTAGTCGAAAATCACGTGGTCTACGTAGCTGATAACTTCTTGCTGCCCTGTGAAGTTATAATGACATAAGATATCGCAAAAATCGAGGACGTATCATATTGACGTTTTCACTGGACGCCCCATGATGGCACGATGGCATGGCATTGTCGTTTGGTCGAAAGTAGGCCAATCATAGGAGTGGTACAACATTGTGGGACGTGCAGAGACCTTCTAGGGGGTAGGAAGAACGCAATCGACTTTCATATACCTCGTTATTGAGAACCAATATATTGCGTGTCTCTCACCATACGGTCCCATTATATCTGGCAAGAAGCTTGGTTTCCTTATGCATAACCTAATGCATTAGCAACTTTTTTTGAAAACGCTGGCTGCTATGTGCCACGTAGTGGCACCGTGATTGTGCACATTGGTTGTTGCTGTTGTATAAGGGTCGGTACTTGCAAAACTGCCAATTTTCAATGACATCGCTGATGACGTGCGTATGAATCATAATGTTACTCACGTGCTTTAGACAACGCGGATAGAAAATGGAAACTCATAGCATTTGTATATGTCCAATCAAACAGCTTGCCTTAGTATACAATGGAAATATTTTTGGCCTAAAGAGATATTGGACAACTGAAGATACACGTGTGTCCTTAGTTGGCTTGTTTCTAGTTATCACTTCGAAGTGCAGAACGAGTACACGGTATTCGTCACAATCTCGTGGAAGCGGCTCAGTGAGCTTCTGGTACTCAGCAAATCTGAACTGCACCAATACACGCATGGATGATAAGACTGGTTTTGAAAGCAAAGTAGTATTCATACTCCAAAGCTAAACTTTTTCCAGAGTACGATGAAAAATACAGTGGTTTAGCTGAAGTATATTTCTTTTTTTTTTACTGAGGAGTTTCAGAAGAACTATTAATTTTACAGTATACTTTTTATCTTGTAATAAAACTATATACAGTGTACAATTTGAGGAAAAAAAGAAATAAAAAACTGTTACAATTTTTTTTTCTATTTTTTGTGCAAACGTTTTCAGCACTCATTCTAAGTTTGCTGCTCATGTGTGTCAGTAGTGACCAAGAAAAGAATGAGAGCGAAGGCATTCGTATGATGGAACTGGGTGAAGTAACACCAGCATCAGGAAGCCCAAACGCCGCTAAAAGATTGTGTGAAGTTCCGGCGATTGATATTAGAGATAAGGTAAGGCTTTAAGGTTGTTTTTTCTGTGAACTCTTGTAAACTGTACAAATTGAAGTTCACGCCACATTAGTAACTTATATTTAGATAACAAGCCTTTCTTTTTGCAGTATTGTGTTTGCAGCAAGAGAGTTTTTTCAATATACCTACATTGCGCTTTGTAAAAGCCACACTTGAATGGCAGGGTGGGCCAGAAGCGAGATATACATATCTGTATCAAAGGATTGATCTTACAAAGAAGTCATCCAAGAAAATAAGCATCGGACATGTGCTCTATGGCAGTTAGCTATGATGATTGAAATGAAGATGCACACGACAGCAATCACAGATGGCATACTTATCTGTCATGCTATAAGGCCAATAGACTTACTGAGGTGACTCCGACAATTCATGAAACAACAAATAGATAAATTGAGAACAAGCAATGTGTTGATCTTTGCCGTTTCAACCCAACAGCAAGAATTACAATAGGTATATTTGTTGTCTCATTACAGTTAGGTAGATTACATTGGCACACTGAGTGAGCAGTATTGTATGTCTACACTTGTACCCTATGAAACTGCTTACGCGCGGCCGCTTGATTTTTTATGCTTTAGAAGTTCTAATTACAAAATCGAAAAACCACTTGAGGAAAAAAGATGAACTTGCGTCTGCGATTGCTTTGGTTAGCATTGCTTAACTTTCAGTGGCTTGCTATGATCGTGAGGGCTTGCGACTAAGCATTAATTTAAACAGATCCTCCAACCAAGAGTCAGAGAACCAATGCCACTCACGTTGATATGAAAATACACTACGTCAGCTTTGGGTAAGTTATTTGAAGCATCCTGGGTATTAAATATGCTTACGAACAGTGACGGCAAATATATGTACGAGTGTGGAACCTTTATGTCGTGTTGTGTGAAGCTCCGTGCCTGCCAAAGGGAGATCAGCATACCGCGGAGGCACCGTCACGAAAAAGGACGCCTTCCCAATGGTCCTCCTTTTTTTCTGAATTTGCAACAAGTGATTTACCAAATTCGGTAACTAAATTCTAAAAGCGCAGTTACTAAAACTTATGAGGATTTGCGTACAATTATGCAGTCTCGAGGTTTAATAGCGCGAAAAAATAAACGGCGGACAGGAAAAGGACAGCACAAGCACTGCTTCCAACTTAAATTTTATTGACAAGAAGACTGGTAATATATTCCAGTGAACAGAAAGAAAACCGTGAAAAAAATGACGCATGTAAAGATACAAAATATCAACAATGACTGAGTCTGCTACGCTGACCTCGCAACTAAAAAAGAACAAAAAAAAAACATAGCTCTCTTTCAAACAGAGCAACTGATGGCTTGCTTACGCCTGCGCTCCTTTGAAGCGCCATCTGAGCAGCCTCATAGATTATACGCTCGTGTTCTTCTTTAATCATGCCGAGAACTGTTTTCTTTACGAGCAGCGAGTACACCCACACATGCTCACGTGTTGCGCCAGGAAGCCATCTTTGCCATTACGAAGATTATTTGGCGTGTTTCCGCAAGCGTTCGTTTAGGCATTTGCCCGTCTGGCCCACGTACATGCACCGCAGGATAATGGAGCCCTATACACCAAGCTAGCGAACAGTTGACAAGCTACGTCCTGTGCCTAACCATGCACTGCTTTCCGTTTCTTTTTACGGGGCAGGTCCTGTTTGTCAAGTGGGACAACTTGTCAGGGGCACTGGAGACCACCTTCATGTCGAGGCGTTGTCCTATTTTCTTTAGGTGATGTGACACAGAGTGAATATAACGGAATGACCACCACCTTTTCCCGATTTTCCGCTGTGGTGCTCTCTCTGTTACCATGATGCCCATACGTTTCCTTTTCTTGTGCATTTCCTCCGCCCCATAAAGGAGCAAAGGGCGTGGGTACCCTCTCTTTCTATGCGCTTCGACTGTGCCAGAAAAGTAGCTTCGAAGACGTGGTTGCAGGACCGCTCTAAAGCATTTTGGAAACTTGACTGTACGATGGCTCTTTTTAATAATTTTATATGTGCAGACGAGAATCGCAGAATGGGCTTCTGAGAACGAATAAAAGGACGGGACACCGCTTGTACCGTCCTTTTCCTATCTGCTGTGTATTTTTTGCGCTGTAAAATCTTAAGTATGCTAAACCAACTAGGCCAATCATCCACTTCAATTATTCAGTATTTTTTTGACAGACATGCTAGAAATGATTCATACATTTTAAACTGTACATGCTTCGTATTAATACTTCACACATGAACCCATTCTAAACAGTATGCAGGCTTGCAACAAAGAAAAAAAAACGACATCTACATGAAACTGACACGAGGAAACAAAGAAACATAAACAAGCTTATGGAGTAAAACCAAACAAATGAAGGGTCATATAGAGAGATCTGAGTATAAAGCTTGGAACTACGGCTCTTAGTGTTCAGCTTTCAGTACTAGTTACCCATAACTATGACGCGTTTATTACTAGCAGGACATTTGTGAAAGATTTAACCCCTTTGGATGTTTAACCAGACATTTTTTTGCAATATAACCTTGAAAACTGTACACGATAAACGACGATGAACTCACTCGTAGCACGACAAGTCATTTGGAAATCGTCAGCAGACCAACAAAAATGGGGAGAGGCGAGGCATATAGGCATGCCTGCTCGAGTTCCACTAACAGAAAACGTGGATAGAGGTGAATCATGCAGTGTTATGAGAGAGATTTCTTTGATAAGGCACTTGAGGTGCCAAGCATGAAACTGGGCCTGTAGGGGCGAGCGTTCACGCTTCACTGAAGTCAACGGCAAGAAGCTTAACCTGACGTGTTTCTTATGCTTCCCTGAATGCATGGTTTCAGTTCCCACCGAAATGTAAGGAAGGTTGTTTCACTCCACGAACGTCAATGGCTATTTGGTGAGCTAGGTGTCTCCTTATTCAATTTAGTTGGGCTGATAGCGAGTAATGCGAGTCACCAATTTCGCGTTTTTGTGATGGACCGTGACTACATCACACACCGCGACCACAGGAGACGCCGATAACTTTAGGGCCCCAGGCACTTCGAACCAAAAGGTGTTTCCATTAGACATGTACTTCCATTAAAACAGTTTCCATTAAATATGTACTCAAACTACGGACTTCTTTTGATAAGGCCTTTTTTTACTACATAGGGGTCCGTGGCGAAGTTGTGCTCATGCTCCCTTGAAGGGGATGATACTGCTGACTACTACGACGATTACGATTACCAAGACGTATCAGCTATATCAGCTAGGAGTGGTGACGCAATGAATAAAACCAAACTGGTGGCTTATGATGTATCTACCACAAGAAACAATGAAAGTTTCGTCCACACGACAAAATCTCCTGTCCCAAAGGAAACTACCACACAAGCCGGAATACCTGCCAAGAACGGCCGCATCGCAAATGGAATGCCATGCTTGGTAAGATGTCTGTTTGCAATATTTTTCGAGTTCTTCAAATTACAGTAGTCATTCACGCTAGGCAAGTCTTCCCGCAATTGTACTTTTGGTGAACAAGGTGGCGTAGAATGTGAATGTTGATACAGCCCGTACAACTTTTGCAACAATTCCCTTTAATTTAAATCCCCTTGGAACGTACAAAATAAACCAGCAAAAAATAAAAATTGGTTGTTGCTTGATTTAGGTATGACTGGTATGCTTAGTGGGAGATACGGTTATTGTTAATGATTAGCCGTGTTCTTTGAACGGTCATGCATCTCGAGGCGTACGATGCGTTGTTCCGCCGCCCTCTCGGCTTGCTGCCTCCTTTTGGTATCGTTCAGATAACAAAGCCTGGCTTTTTCTAATCTCTCTAAATCAATTTTTATGTCAGCCGATGAGTCCCACCAAACCGCTACTTCTCTTCTGTTGCCCCAACGCACTTCCATCAGCTCCTCCTTCGACGTAATGCCAGATGGCGCGGCGAGCAGCGTTACGATCTGCGGGGGTTGCTAGGCAACGGCTCAGCTCGCAGCGCAGCCACTGGCCACAGCACCTAGAGAAATTATTATGGAGCGGTCAAGAAGGATAAAACAACTATATATGGCAGGGAGGTTAACCGGGCACATGCCCGATTCGCCACTCTTCGCTGGGGAAATGGGGAGTGTTCAGATGAGAGAGAGGGAAAGAGAAGTGAAAGCGAGAAGAAACATGTCAGTACACCAGAGAACGGCAAAACTATGTGGAAGGCAGGGAGGTTAACTGGAAAATAAGTGTCGAGTGGGCTACCCTGCACTAAGAAAAGGGTAATGTGCAACATATAGAAAGAAAAGTAGGTAAGATAAATAGTTGTGATGTGGGAGTGCCTTTGTGGAATACGTGTAGGTTGCTACATCGGGACATCCGCCATGCATATATCCATACTTCCCACTCCGAAATTTTTCTGAGCTGCACCACTCCGTTAGAGCCGTTGCGTTCCCGCAGCTTGGAGTTCCATTCACAAACGTAATTGATTGCCGCATGGAAATTGAAGACAATGCTGCCATTAGTTATTAGGACCGCGAAGAAATCATATGACGTCGTCACTTCCACTGCCCTCTCTAGAGCTCCCAGAGGCAGTTCCGCTCGGAGATGCCATGGCCCGCCTCGGTGACCAGTTGCTTTCCATGTAATCCTTCCTGATATATCGGTGACCTATATGTAGCCACGTGGTTCCGGCAAGTGGTGGATCTTTATATTTTGTATAGGGTGATTGGGACACGTATTTCAGATCTGCGCATGCCCACACGTTTTCTTGAGATAAGGTGATCATTACAGCCAATGCTGCTTTCTAGTGGCTACTGAAAATATTGTCATTCCTATGGTTAATATTGTTCGGCCAAACTTGGTAGTTTTTTTTCTCAGTTTTTCTTCTTCATTTCTGCACTTTACGCCTACCAAAAGACTGTACTCAACATTCTTACCGCCGCGATCACAGGATCATTCATTTGGACTATATCGTTTTACTTAGACCTCAGCCTGAAATGCATCTTCAAAAAAAAAAAAGGCAAGCGTTTTCTTGAAAAATTTTTAGCGGACACTGTGCTTGATCAGCGCTTATGATGAACAGAGATCTGAAGCTATCGTATATGTGGAATGATGCGTAGGTTCATATACCGCGGCCAGAGCTAGAAATGTGCGCTTGTTATCGCCACGTGAACTCATTAAAGGAAACTAACTACACGTTACCATGGTATTTTAAGTTGTTTTGGTATTATATATGTATTTTTTATTCGCTACTTTTTATTGTGGGCAACACTTCCTTTTGTGGGAAACATTCTTATACTGTGGGCAACACTCTTATACACAAGTTGTTTGCAGTACTGCCAAACGTGGAGCTCTTTTGTTCAGTCAGGGCTGTAGGTGCCCCGCCTAAGTAAGAAAGTGCCCCGCCTAAGTATCCTCAAAAACAATAGCAGGCCTGGCTTTCCAAAAAAGGTGTTGCGTGCTGCAGTGACATGGTGAAGGTGAAGCTCTTGAAGCTCGTCGACAACATACACGTAAGCGGGGACTGATACCGTGTGGACTGAATCGCTGAGGCTGCTGGTCAACTCATAGTGCACCTACCTTTTTAACACTGTAAACTGAACAACATAGATGTTGTTTAGAGCAAGGTGGAGGGTTTCGTAGTGGCGGAAAACAAGACGTTTAAGATTCAAGACGTTGGTGCTCTGCTATAATAATCAATTAAGTGTGTGACCACTGAGACGGGGGAGAGATGCGGGGACGATGGAATCGCTCAGGAGGATGAGAGAAACAAAAACTGGACAACTTCATCCATGAGGCAGTTGTGCATCTGTGGTAGTCACCATAGAAGATGAAACAATGAGCACTTCAGATTCAAGTTGGGACAGGTACCATGACATGCGAACTCTTCTAACGGGGGCACGTCCATCATTACATGTGTGCGTACAGGTGCAGATCAATGAGTGTTATCGTAGTCAGGGTAGCCAAAATCAAAACACACAAATCTACAGTAAGGTTTGAAAATTAATCCTCAGAATGGTTGATTCACTTATTTGTTCGTTAACTGATTTCGTGACTGAAGTAAATATGCTTATACGTGTTGCCTAAGCAACTGAAAAATTGCGACATTATCAAAACTCATAAGAACTGGTAACAATAAATATGAATAGACAAAGGTTGGATCAGTTTCTTTGGAATGGTGGACGTTCTGTCCAAAAATAAATAAAACAAATGAAAAAGGTACCGAGCGCCACCTGCTACTAAAATCAAGAGGTAATTAGTCTAGCGAACAAACGCCGCCCCCTTTGGAATTCATGGAATCGACATGCGTGTAGGAACACAATTATGCAGTGGGCTCTGTAATGATTGATTGAGAGCCTCGTACATAATATCATCACGTCGCCAACAGCTTGTGGAGCGGACTATCGAAATTGAGTGGCCAAGGTGATGAAAACCTCAGCCTTTCCCCAGCAATATAATTAAAAAAAGATAGAACCAGTAAATAACATCGTGTATCAATTGGCATTTTGTTTACTGATGGTGGCATAAGAACTTCACTGCTATACTGTTTGCCGTGTGGTTAGTGCACGTGAGTGCGCGCTGGGGGTTTGAGCGAATATGGCGGTTGCTAGCACATCTAGCATAAAAAGATTAAAGACAGCGATGCCATCAAAGCTGACCAGAATTTAATTTTTTCCTTAAAACAGGCTTCTATAAAAAGCAATGGAAAAAACGGAGATACGGCAGCAGTTGGCGTTTGTATCAGGGGTAACTGCGACAAAAACAACCTAACTTTTTACAACTTACCCCGACCTGGTAAGTAGAATAAGAAATTTCCATCCTTCCGTCTTTCCCCTCTTTTTCCATTTGTTTTTATTAGCAACGTTCTGAGATTATTTTGTCGTTCCATTACTATTGACTGAGGGCCTATATTTCCGAACAGCACTTGTTTTAAAACTCTTCCGAAGAAGTCATTCCAGTCGATCATCATGCCAGACATATCAATAGTAAATTTTGAGGGCCACTGAAAGAAGCATATACGCGAAAAATTGTGGAACGGGCGCGAGGAGCCGAAAACTTGTATATCCTAAGTGCATTTCCAGATTGGTGAGCTGGTTTCACTAATGATATGTTCCACAACGTGACTGTCTAAAATGTGCTTATCCGCAAATTTGCTGTGTAAGCCATCTTTGTGAGTATACGGGCTCAGATTACTTAGTTGGCTAGAAAGCAGCTAGGGGAAAGTTCTCTGTTTGGACAGTGTTGCCTTGATATGTTTGGACATTGTTGCCTATATATGTCGATCAGAAGCCAGCTCATGGATCGCCTTCCAGTATTCATCGTTAGAAATCGGCCATCATTCGTCTGAACAAGGCCGAGTACGGGAAGGAATCTTCGCTTAAAAGTACATACATAGCTCCCAATGACAAGAAGTTGTCGTTAACAGGGGTAAGTTGTTGATGCTCAGGACTGCCTAAGTGTGCTCAAACAACACAACTACTTCTGAACAAACAAAAAAGCACCGTTGTAGTTTTAAAACTGTCATCGAAAGCAGTGTTGGCAACCTTCCTAACAATGTTTACTTTTACCGGTTATATAAAATATTATCTCAGCGTTAAACATATCCCCACAAAATATTGTGCAGGCTCAATGCTGCATGTGGTCAACGAAGTCTCCTAGAGAAATGCCGCGTTGTACTGCTGTACTGGTGAAGTATGAGCACCAGTTAAACAAGTGCAATTGGGAAGGCTTCTCTAAAACTGTTTCTTGGCCACTCATACAGAGTAAGCATCTTTTACAGGCAAAATTCTCCCAATTATCTCAATAATCACATATCTTGCTCTTTCCAGTTATGCTTTTAATAATAACAAGTAACCGCAGATCACCTAGACCAGAATCCAATGAGACTTTAAAAAAAGACAAAAGAGAAAAAATTCTCATTCAGCCAATTACTCTTGCATCTTTCTTTATTGTAGTCTTACTAATTAAAAGTTAATGAAGCTTGAACCGATACCATTCAAGCAAATGACTCAACGTGGAAGGTGGTGACGCCTTGATGGCAGTCGGACAGCGGTGCTTTCATTCTTAGAATTTTTTTCCTTTGACCATTTATCGGTGCTTCTATTACGCTTGGAGAGAGATTTTGTGTCGCAGAAGGAAAAGTTCACAACGTTTAGTTTTCTTTTACAGATTATCTTTATGTCACCTGAAGCCACGTGGCTAGCAGAAATTTAGTAGAACTGTCATGACGCACTATCGAAATGAACGGTCTACCTGTAATGCTCATAAGTTTCATTGGCCTCAAGAACACTAGTTAAGCACAAGTAAAGAAAGTCTAGATCAAAGTACTGAGACTGTCTGCCGAGTGAAAAGGAGATGAACTAGCAGCATTCTTGAATACTGACCAAGTGACCTTCCTCACGTTTTGTGATATACAGCCTCGTTGATTAGTTGATCGCATGTGTTGCCCAGTGGTACTTATATTCTTAAGAAAGAACATGAGTACCATTACTTATTTCCATTACTTGTGTTCTGACATTACCAAGTCGCATTCGCAAGTGATTTTCTTTGGCCGGCAGTTAAATATTTTGCTGCAATCATAGTTTCACTTATTAACTACACAATTTCATTGGTCCTATGCGATGTTTAGGTGGAAGATCAGACAAAGGCAAGTTGCTAAAGCAAGTATTTAATGCCGAGCATTAGCCTTGATCGGCAGCTTAGGCAGCTGCCCATCAAATTCAGCTTTGTAACGGAAAAATGAAAGGATAGTGGGCTGCCCTTTATTTTCTGTGCAACCTGAGAGAAACAGGGAGTTATGTGAGCTTAAAGGAGAAGACTATTGCCGCTTTCGTTGAATGATTCTATTAAACAAAAAAATGGAAACCGGTTGGTATGCATTAGTGCTCTAGGTTATGAATAATGGTGAATGATTGCATGATAGCCAAGACAGGTGTGGTCTGCTTCGGCCTCAGAAGCAATAAATGAAGTGAACTACTGGGAAGAGCCTGATAGCAATTATAAATCTACAACATATCAAGAAGGCTACAGAAGTCCAAAATTTATCTAACTCAATAGGCCAGATAATAGAAGGAAAAACACCACAGGAACAAGGCACTGACTTGCAAGAAAAAATAGTTCATCTCACGGCGCCTTATAAAACCAGGCATGTGCAGTTCATGGTCGCAGCGACAAACAAAGGAGCAACAGTGGTTGCTCATTCATTTTATGAACAAATCAGGTGGAAGTTGAACGTGGGCGTCCATGGAGAGTTGTAGTTTATATGAGACAAAAAAAAATGTGTTCAACACTGGGTGGTCCCACAAGACGCCAGTTTTAGTGTCACGCAATAAAAAGTCGTAGAACGCTTGAAGGAAGTCGTGTATATTAATATTTGCTTTTAGCATTACGACTGTTAGTGCATTCAGAGTACTTTTTAGCCATCTGTCTCCGTACTTGTCGGCATCTATTTACCTTACATGCCGGACACATGACGCACGCCGAATGCCGGTAGGCCCCTGGACTAGCGCTTCTTCGAATACACTGCGATTCTGCAGGAAGTTCTCTGTACAAAGAGAGGTTGGGGGCCAGGGTTACAATTTTAAATCTTTCATTTCTCTTTTTTCAGTGTTCGACCCCTACGCATACCACTGCAAGGTGAACACAACGTTTATTAACAAAAAGGTGACTCATTTAGTGCGCTTGAATTTGCCAATATACTATGGGTGCATTTTGCACACTGAAGTTTTACAACTGCTTATGTTTTAGCCAAATAATTAGAAAAAATAGTTGCTTATCGCTAATTTTTTGCACAGGTTAAGTAGCAACGGCAAATTTAATAGTCGAAATTCGTCAGCACAACACTTGCTACCAGCATAAGGCCTCGTTTAGTCCACAGTCATATCTATCAGAAGTGCCGTATCACGAAACTGCTGTATTGCCCGTTTGCATAAATAGTGACTCTGCATGTTCCCATTCATCTTTTTGGTGCGATAAGTTTGCTGCGACGTACTTATCATCACCCCGTACGTGCATTGCGTGTCGCTGCACCATCAGCCAATCAGGATTTGCATGTCTGGCTACGGGCTGCAGCTGGCTGGTAGAGATAAAGGGGAGACGGTATGAACACTCCTACTAACTGACGTCACGTCCGCCCTCTAATCCGGCAAACAAAATGCACAGACACGCTGTGGCATGGATTTCACGACACGCATGAAGACGCGGAAACTGGAGAGGCCGGAAGTCCCGCAAACGCTAAGTGAAAACTGAAAATTCTTTGCCCCTAGGTCGTAATGGTCGCATCAGTATTTTTCGTAAAAGTCGTGGACCCGGCAACATTTATGTCTGTAACGTTACGGACTTAACGCTAATTACAACAACGTTTGAACAAGCTAATAAGTTCCTTGCGTGGATCCGTACGTAGCCCACGTAGTCAGAACATGGCTTTACCCTTTTTACTGTTTCTGTACAACCTCGATAATAAATTGCTTTCTTGGTATTGTACACTTAGACTATAAATCTAGCCTGCCAACCGGGCTGGTTTGTTCTTTCAGGGGAAAATTACTATGTCAAAGTTCCGTACTCGTGGTACCTTGCTCCAAAATCGCCAGCGCAGGACGCCTTCGTTAGAGCTTTGTCATCATCAATGCGGTATCATGTTTTTTTTTCAATTACGTGTTTTTTATTCCTCTTACGCTGTGTTGGAGTTCGAAATAAGTCAACTTCTATAGTTAACTTCTTCGGGCTTGCTTCCTTTCTTTCTCTTGATCGTGAAACGACAAATGCGCAGAACCTGCGCATAAATCACTTGTCAAGAAGATGATTCGTTGTGTAACGTTATCATGCTCATTGCAACCAACTTGTGTTTCTCTGTAGCAATGACAGGTGCAGTTAAAAACATTTATTGTCTATTAACGGGTATACATGCAGCTCCGTGTCGCCGTTGGATGCATGGCACGTTGTTATGATCAAACTACTAAAACCTGGAGCGAAACGAAGCTCAACGACGGACGTCTTTGCGCGGTAAGTGTCGCGGATGTCTACACGTCTTGCTCGAAGGGAGTTGTGTCGTTTGTACTACCAGGGGTGAAGCCAGAAAGTTGTCCGTGGTCAGGGGTCGAGTTTTTGAGTGTGGATCACATGTTCGCGCGTGCGTTCAAAGGCGTGTATTTCATTACCTACAAAAAGCAAAATATCGAAAAGAAGAGCTCGCCCCACCTTTCCTGCCTGGACAAGCACTGTGCGGTATATTAAAGAAAAATCATCACTGCACCTGTCTCCTCTCTCATTTTTCATTTTGTTCTTTTTCTTTATGATTTCTTCACTAGCGATCAAAAAAGGGTAATGATTACCGATACGCCAAGAAAACCGGAGTGTGTCGAAACGGGACCTGTGTCGCAGCAGGTACGTTCAATGAGTGCCATTTTGTCGTTCATCTGATAGAAACTGGTGCCAGAATCATATAATTGTGTGCACTAAGTGCAAGGTAAGCAGATATTCGTTGTTAAACTTTTAGTGATTATGAAAAAATATGCATATAATAAAAAATAGGGCACACATAGGGGGCCGAGGACAAAATCTTAGCATACAAATAGGTGCTTTAAAACAGGCTTTTTAAAGAGTTTGTAAAACGTTGTTGGAGCCCTCCAACGATATTTATCCCAGCCAGTAGGTAAACTACTCTTGTTGATTACGTGTTTTTAAGGTAATTATCTCAACTTGCATTAGATCACATGGATACTAGACGGCATTTTTTTCAACGTTGTTAAAGAAAGAGTTCCAAGCGGGCTCGGTTGTATTGAGCGAACCATAAGAAACTATTAGAGGCGGCGATTGCTGGAGTTCTTGCATGACGATGGGGTAGTGGTTTGAGCACCAGTCTTCTTTTTTGTAATGCAGGCCCATGTTTACAGCCCACAATAGGAAATTTTACAGCTGTTACGAGATCACAACTCGGGTCACGCGCAGTTGTCCGCCGCCGCCACCGCCGGTGTCCCTAACCACATCACGCGGAATTAGAAAAAAAAAACCCTAGCACCAATGACACAGTGAGTCTCGAACACAGGTCCGCTGGATGCCAGCCCAGTATTCTACCCTGAGTTGCGCCAGTGCTTTGTGAATTGTTGTCAAACTAGACAGGCTTGATGTCGGGAAAGCGATCGCGTTAATACAACTTGTAAAGCGTTTTAAAACAGCGAAAGAACCACCAGCCGTCTCATATGGCGAAAACCGTAACGAGTGGGCTGTCACATGCTCCAACCCATCACAAAAATTTGCTCTTGTTCCCCTATTAACTGTGGCGCATACCCACTTCAGCCATAACTTCTCGTCGTCATCAGCCACTGCATTAACAATTGGCACGAAATTCGTTGCAAGTGTTTAGCGGATACTATGCTTCTCAGAAGAAGGACGAAAAATAGCATATATAGCGAAGGCCGGCCAACTAACCAAATAAATTTATTTATAATGACCTAGTGGGTATCGAGCAACTGTGCTTGCAGTCGTTACTCAATGAGTGTTTTGAAAATGCTCCGAAAGGCCGCTCTTCTAGCTTTCACTGGGGCTGTGCTGCGCCTACCGCGCAGGCTTGGCGTATTTTAGCATGCTTGTGTTCATTAGACATACTATAAACAGCAGACGTTTGCGGGACACGAAATGTTGAATGAAGCTGAATGCCCGCTTTCTCTGGAAATGTAATTTCGAAAAAAAGTTCCATACTGTATTTGGCCTTCTGAACTATACAGTCACCAGATTGATTACAAGCATTAAGCCCTGATATAGCAAAAATTCGCATTTGTTTTAGAACCAACGTCCCGCAAATGTTTGCCGTCAATAGTGCTTATGAACTTAGCTAAAGGTCCACGAGCGTTCGCATGTAACGTAAGTCGCAGTTTGATGCCAGTTAAGTAAGCCTAAATACCTGCGAGGTTAGCTAAAAAGTTTTTGCAAGCATCTTAAATAAAATATTGGTGCTGATATATTACCGCAGAAACTCGAAGCTTAAACCCGAGCGCCAGTTCGTGGTATGATCTAATCATGTCCCCCAACGCTGATATTAAAAGCAGCACCTTGGTTTTTTCTGCATTCAAAAAGTTTTTTAAACCGTGTTCCCGCACGCTCGGTGGAAGCAATAATGCGTGTCAAATCGAGTGCTGTGTCTGTTATAGCCCGTGCAACACCTGTAATATATATGCCATATCTCTGTCTTGTGGCAAGGCCTCATCGGGCAAACCGGGCACTGCATAAATGAGCGGCCTAGGGAACGCGCGCGAAAACTAAACAATGTTGGCAAAAGAGCACATTTTGTTGTTTCATCTTCATTCTTGCCATAGCTGGGATTCGTGATTTCGCGAGACGATGATTTTGGACAGAAGCAAAAATTGACACGCGTGGTCTGCCTTGTAAGTATATAAGAAAAAGTAAGCCGATTGCATTGGTGATATGTCTAGAGCTTTTTACCTATCCGAATATGAACGCAAGCCTAGGCATTTTCTGTAGAATTATGTTCTTTACGCATGCAACACGTCTTGTGGCGAAGGTACATGCAATAGCTGTGGTTGTGCATTTATATGTGTTGTTGCGACGAGATCAAAGTGGTTAGTAAATGCCAGTGCCCGTCTCTTTTATTCTTTGTGGTCCGCATTAGTTCACGCTAACTAAGCCGAACCGAACTTTGATGGAAACTATATGCTGAAATTTCAATGAAAACGACTAGGATGAAAAAAAAAAACAGATTATTTCTTTTACGCAAGGATATGCCCCCAACTCTAAAGAAAGAAAGCAGAAAAATGAAGGAATATATACACAATTCTGGAAACGTAAGATTAAAAAACAAATGAACAAAGTGACAGTGTGTTAAAAAAAAACGAAAGAAGGCAGCTTTCAAGTCTTCTTCGTCGGTATTTGTTATAAGCTATACCAAAATATAACGGCAAGTTTGGTGCGCTTGTTCATGCACTATACAATAACGGCTGCGTAACGAAGTAGCGAACACTATGGCAAACATGACTTTGCTATTTCAGACTTTACTACGTGGATTCATCCGAACGGATGCGTAGACGCAACAACAACAAGGAACGGAAGGGTGAGTGTTACTGCGACAATCATGTAGGCGAAAGACAGCGACAGAGTTTGTCAGTATGCCAAACCTGGACTACCTATACATCGCCACAGTGTGAATATTATTTTGTTTCTGAGGGCTGAAAGTTATACTAGCTCATCGGCGTTTACACTTCATTTCCTTCTATTCGTCCCGGAGTTCTCGTGTCGCAGGAGTTGCAAGGCCTCCCGTAGCTCCCGTGTATTAAAATGCAGACTCTGCATGAAAGCCAGTGGCGTCTTCTGATTGTTCAGTTAGCTCTGTCGCGTAGAAACAAACTAATAGATCACACCTCTGTTTTGTTTTTTTGTTTTATACTGCGCGAAGCTGCAAGTTTGATGAAGTCAGTAGTATGCTTACGCTTGCAATCTACACTGCCATATTACGCAGCTACCGCATAACTATTAGACATTTCTGAAGAGCACTTCTCCTATTTTCAGCCACGGGGACTCGACTGCAGCGACGTGGTGTTTTGGCTGCCATTGCTGCCACCTTGTGCATCTGTTGGCGAACGTTCATAGATATATCTATCTTTTGGCCTATGTGCAAGGAATGGAAAAAAGCTTTCCAGCTCGTATGATTGAAGAACTATTGTTATGTGCGCATTTGCACACCTCATTTTCTTCGACGATGGGTAGTGTCTGCTGAGCTACCTTGAAATCTCGAGCAGCACAATCAATGTTCGTGTTAGATTCGTATAGAGGCTATGAGCACATCTGGAACACTTGTCGTTACGATGGTCTCTAGTTTTACATTTCTTTGATTACGCACTTTTATTTTAATTTACACTTGGGCTGTCTTCCAATCACAAGATGTTAATTTTTCTTGGCGTATCTCGATTGAAATTATTTTGGCTGCGCTTTGAATATGAGGCTTTTCTTAATGAGATCCAATATTGTTTTGTTCCTTTATTTTGCATAAAACATTCCGCACAAGTGTCCAACTTTCGATGCATTGTTAATGTAATTGCACGGCGCGTTCTAAGCCACTCATTACGCTTATTTTCCCTGTATAGGACTATTCAGCTGAACCTCAGCGAAATTCAGAATTAAGAAATAATTGGCAGATAAATCAGGTTATGATGAACACGTTGACGTCGGTGACATCTTACGCAAAGGGCGACCTTATAATCAACATTTATTGTCTATTACTCGTGATATGAAATGCAAGACAGCGCAATAATGTTTCCTCGCTTTGTATTGCACTTGAACAGGCCATGGTTGCGGGATCGAATCCCGGCCGCGCCGGCCGCATTTTCGATGGTGGCGAAGATGCACGAGGCCCGTGTGCTGAGGATTAGGTGCACGTAAGAGAACCCCAGGTGGTCGAAATTTGCGGTGTCCTTCACTACGACGTCTCTCATAATCATATCGTGGTTTCGGGACGCTAAAACCCAACAGTTTTTGTTATATTTATGGAAAAGCTCAACTGTCTCTGGTTTTACGAAAAAAATGAATGTCAAAGTTTGACCGAAATAAAAAATTAACATATCCCGTCTCATTAAAACTGAAGAGTGGCCTATAAAATCTGTGACAAGATTTGATTAGTTATAAAGTATGATTGTCAAGCTGAAAATTAATGAATAAATCCAGAGAGGATCTGAGCGGCTTCATGTCTGACATTCAAAGTCAAGCGGCTGTAATAATTGAAAATGAAGCTACAGAGAGCATATGCAGAAGAGGCTTAATGTTACGTTTATTTCGGCTGTAAAAGAGCTCAGCTTTAGGTTCCTATTAAACGTAATAACTAACCTACTCTCTTACTTAACCGGCTTGGTTGCCTGTCATATCTGGTGATGAAATAGTTAGTTGTTTCCGGCTAGAGTGAATGACAGTGTTTATGATATCCACCACAACGGCAAAGAATCCCATGTAATACGAGAAGTGAGTCGAACAAAAGTGTCAGAACAAAATGACGAATAGCTGTCAGAACAAATTTGCCGAACTTCATTGAAATGCTATGCTGAATGTACCGAGTTCACATGCAACCTTCCATAATAATTAAGTGTTTTTCACGTCGGCAAAAACATCACATCTAATAATGTATCATGCATCAGCGCCGTAAATTGAAATTCTGATAGATTTTCCGCTTATTAATTATTAGCAAATACCGTTCAGTACAATTCACAGTTTTTGTAACAGGAAAGAAATGCGCATGTAGCCTATTACAAGGTGAAATAAAAATTGTGGTCATAGTGTCCCCAGAGAACATTTGAGTGATTGATATGTTTGGTTTAACGACGCAAAACTACTATATGATTATGACAGGCGCCGCAGTGGAGGGCTCCGGCAATTTCGACCACTTGGGGTTCTTTAACATGCACCAAAATCTGAGCACACGAGCGTACACAGGTTTACCTCCATCAAAAATGCAGCTGCCGCCACTAGACCACCGTGGCGGGGCGTTAATTCCTAGAGAAGAGAGATTCATACTGCAGTGTTCAGTAAAATGCACTTCTCATAGCTTTCGAGTATAACTTACCACCAAACTCATCATACTGCCCCCTGCCCACGCTTTGCTCACAATCGAACATGCTTCCCCAAGACAAAAACAAAAAAAAAGCTACAGTGTACAATAACAGTTCGAAAGCTTCCTAATTTAGAACAGGAACATTAAAACACAGCGAAAAACGACTCATGAAATTCACCTAGTTTGTACTAACTGCCACGATTTCATTGCGTAGCACCTTTGGTACTATAGAAAAAGTAGCTATAATAGAAAACTCAACAACAGAGATAGTTTGCATTAGTTAAAAAAAAAACATGTCTCATTTTACTCCGCAGATATGTTTGCCTTAGGGCCACCGATTTATTCAGTTTTTGTTGCTGCATTTGTTGTCTCGTGTCGACAATGTTCGTGGTCACGCTGGCTCTCAAGGATAGACGGTGTTCGTGAAACAGCGTGTCACCGTTCGGTTCGCTATAGGGGCAATCAGCGGGGAAGCGTCCCTGCAACGCTGCTGCGTGCGCTGACTTTAGGAGCGCTGTGACTTGGCGATTGCATAGCTTCAAGCCAATAATAAGGAGCACGAATCGATTGATCGATATGTGGCGTTTAACGCCACAAAATCACCATATGGTAATGAGAGACGCCGTAGTGGAGGGCTCCGGAAATTTCGACCACCTGGGGTTCTTTAACGTGCGCCCAAATCTGAGCACACGGGCCTACAACATTTCCGCCTCCATCGGAAATGCAGCCGCCGCAGCCGAAAATAAGGAGCACGAAAGAACAAACCTGACGGTTATGTAATACTGGAAAGGGTAACACGTCTATCGAATTGCAATGGAAAAGCACTCGGACGCACACGTGACTCAAACAGCTCTGCCCAACATGTGGCGTCGCATCACGGGCACTCACTGGAGTGAGGCGGACCGATAGGTTTCGTTGAGAAAGCACTCTTGCACTGAAATTAAGCGAAATGAAAGTGGCGTTAACCATGTTAACTTGTATGTGACATTTTCCACTTCTTCTATTTTCATTAAAAACTGTAGTATGAGAAAATTACAAAAGACGCACGAACAAGAGCAGTCCAGAATTAACGAAATTCTGTCTCAAAGGGACACTATAGTCCAATAAAAATTTACGTCAGAGTTAAAGCTCAAAGTACAATTACATATAAAACGAGAATATTATCTACAACAGTGCCCTACTAACCGAGAAAGTAGGGTAAATTCACAAGAACACAAGCGCCGCCGCAGAACATTTTTAAAATGATCCCGATGACATCAGAAGGGCCAGCTACAATTATTCACTAGTAATTGATCTAATTGCACTCAATAGAGATCCTTCTGTGCATCAAAAGACGCAATGAAATGCTGCTTGTTCGTTTCTGTTTGATTCACGAAAAAAAGAACAACCCGACATTACTATGCGGAATGACGCAGTGGTTCAAAATTAAATTTTTGCGTAGTTACACGGGACAGGTAGTACCATCTAGCGGGGCACAGCTGAAACAAAGGCGTCTGCAATCTCGAAGCCAATGGCATCAAATTGATCAATGGCCATCGTTGCTGCTGTGGCTCCCGTTGCTTTCGGTCGACTGCTACTAGCACTGTAAAGCCGGGCAACGTTGTGCACCGCAACAGTGACGTGTGTCGGTCTGTTCGGTCCGCTTCTAGAGGCGGGTAATTTGAAGAGCGCTAACTCGATGCGGAGCACTAAAACGTAATTTTATTTTATGATTGGCCCTTCCTTGGCCCAAAAAAGAACACTACAAGGTTTCTGGACTGCCATTTTAACAATCAACACCGACGTAATAGTTGACTTTCGTGTCCCTTTAAGCAATGCGCGCTGTAAACATCGGACAAACTTTAAATACTCAATATATTCTCTGGTCAGAACTCATTTTATGATACTCATTCAACCTTGGTTAACAGGTTCTATCTGTAAACTGTACCGATTCCTGCGAAAATGGCACAACACAAGAACTACCGAATGGAACACCTTGTCTGGTAAGAGCTTCCTTTCATGACATGATGCCCTGCCTGGAAAAACAATAAAATCTTGACATGATGGAGGTGAGCAGCTTGCTGAATGCTCGCCTTGGTGACAACCATGGTAAAGATGCAACAATTAGTCTCCAATCAGAGACGTAGATAAATAAGGGCAGAAATAAAACACGGCTTATTGATAGGCAGAACATAACTGTTCCAACGCAACAGTGACAGCAATGAGCTAGAATTTTATACTAAACAATTCAAGGAGCTCACTCCCTAATCATGCGACCGGCCTAAGTAAACAAAACACTGCAAAAGCAACACCGGCCACTGCAGCCAGCGAAACGAGAGAGAGAGCGAGAGAGCAACAGAGCAACAGAGCTTTATGATAAGTATCTCTGGCGGATATCTGGCGATGAAACACAACACGTACAAACGTATGAAGCATCTGGCAATGCCAAAAAAGATATGGTGCGCACGACCGGTGAGAGTATGCAGTTCTTCCCGGAGCCAGATAAAAGCCCTCGCACGCTTTCACTACAACATAGAACATACTACGTGCGGCTCTGTGTTATTATTTGAAAATGCACGCAACATCACGGTGGCACCGTCGGCGATGCTAGTGATGTGCACCTTGTCATCCACTTGTACCTTAGAGCACTTCTGCTAAAGCTAATGAATACTTCGCGGTGACTGAAAAAAATCGCGAGCTAAGATGTGTTCATTGAAGGGTTGTTATAATACATTATTGAGCAAGTTTCAACAAAGATTGAATAACAAAACAAGCCCATAGCTACTTTAGTAATGATTATGTTAAATTCGTCCAGCTGCTTAGCCAGCCACCACAGATGCTTGCCGGCGTTTTCTCAAAACGCCTGGCCTGTGCGGAAGGCGCAGCACAGTCACAGCGAAAGCTTAAAGAGCGGCCTTTCAGAGCCTTTTCTAAACACTCATTGGGTACCTACTTCAAGCACAATTGCTTGATGTGCACTAAGGCATTAATAAAACTTTTAGGGTAGTAGGCCGGCATTCGCTATGGTATTTTTGTCGTGGTATTTTTATCCTGAGAAGCGTGGTATCCGCCAAACTATCGCGATCAAATTCGGGCCATTTGTTCATGCAGTGGCTGACGACGATGGGGAATCATGCCTGAAGCGGGTATGCGCCACAGTTAACAGCTGAACAAAAACAAGATCTTGTATTGGGTTCAACCATTGGAACACCCACTCGTTACGCTATTCGCATTGTGCAACAACCGATTGTTCTTTCGCTGTTTAAAACACTTTATAAGTTCTAATAACGCAATTGCTTTCCCGCCATCCAGCCTTCCTAAGGCAAGTTTGCCAGCAAGTCCCAAGCAGCGGCGTAGCTCAGTGGTAGAATACTGGGCCAGCACCCAGCAGACTCTGGTTCGAGCCCCACTGTGTCATTAGTACTAAATTTTTCTTTCATTTCGCGTGTTGCGGTTACAGTCACCAGTGGTGGTGGCAGACAACCACGGTGCTGCGCGAGACCCAAGTTGTGAACTCATGACAACTTTCACCGTAATGAGAAAGCGGTCGTTAGTAAAAATTTATATGCCAATAAGACAACTGTAGTCTCCGTCTCCACGAAGTTTTAAGGGGCGAATATATTTAGGATGTGGTCGTTCCCTCATGTGTAGTAGTAGTAGTATTTAGCCACCTCTAATCTGTGAATTTACCAGTAGACCATGTGCTTAAGACGATTTCTGTTCTGTTTTGATTATGATAGGTTGAGGGCCATAGCGCCTCGGCAATGAAATATCCAGCTAAAATATCATGCCAATGCACAGTTTGCTTGCAGCAGTTCACACTGCCATAAACTGTTCACACGCATGCCTTTCTTTTCTACTGTCAGTACATGCACTAACACATTTCATATTTATCAATCCCTGGCTGCCTAACACAGGCCTTTATCCAGTCCGGTCTTCACTAAGAAGTCAGGAATATGTTCGCCTCCTTCTGAAGATGCATCTGAGGCCATGGTCCGAGTAATTTCTTTAATGTGAGGAGCCGTCTGTCCAAACTAGCTCATTTGTCCCTAAATTTTTCTCTTTGATTTGCGTATTTGACGCACTCCAAAAGATTATGGCGAACATCTTTTGCATGACCACAATGGCATTCCGGGGAGCTAGATCGATGCATTTTGTGCAGGAAGCTGTTTGTGTATGCTACTTCCAATCGAAGCCGATGGATTGATGTCTCTAAGTGTCATGGGAGATCTATCGCTATGAAGAAATTTCTGTGAGGATCAACTTCAAAAATGCTGATTCTTTTAATTTACGTTTATCAAATCACTTCTCTATTGAACAATGGTTAGCTCTGTGCGTTATTAAATGTGAAATATCCGCCCCAGACATAGAAATTGCGCAATTTCGTCCTTCGTCCAATGCTGTCTTGGTGAGGCTGTCAGCCTCTTAATTTTCCTTTATCCCAATGTGACTGGGTATCCATTGGAATTCCATGTTGTGACCCTGCGCTTAGGCATATGCCACAGTTTCTGCGATACATTGTGCTATTTCACCATTTTTGTAAGGCGATCTCACACTTCTGATTAGCTGAAGAGCAGGTTTGCTATCAGTGCATATCACCCATTTTCATAGCTCAGTATTGTCGCAGATAAGCTTAACTGCTTCAAAGATAGCCACCAATTCTGCTGTCGTCGATGAAGATTTGTGCGATAAATTGTACATCTTCTTTTCCTGAATTTCGGGTATAAATACCGCACGGGCTGACACTTCTTCAGTGCATGATCCATCTGTATATATCTTCGTTTTTTAATTATTGTGCATTATATGAAAATGATAAAGTACCATCTGTGCCGCAACTAGGGGCGCCATATTTGCTTTCTTCCGTATGCCATCTATTTGACTGCTAACGTTGAGAATCGACAGCGTCCAAGGTGGTTTTGAAGATTACCATTGTTTAAACCCTAGTACTACTGCTTGGAATGATGTCAGATTATCGTGTAGCCGCGTTGCCGTCCTTTGTGTTATTCCCCCAGTAAAAGGATGACTTCCATGTTGCGCGAAAATTTGAAATTAATTTCTACATGTTTCTTTAGCTCAGAGTAATGCCAAAGGTGGTTGTCGAGCCTCTGCATACCCTGAAACACTGGAAGTAGACCGTGGCAACTTTGCCAATTAAAAGTGCTTCTTGCCAATAAGAAGGGAGCAAGCTCCTTGCCAATAACAAGTGAAGTCTTCTTTTGGTGGAGGCTGCAGCCTCCACCGAAAGAAGACTTCACTTGCCTCTGCTACACAAATTTCCATGGAAGTCCGTGCAGCAGAGGCAGCGAGTAACTTACGCTGGGGTGTATCCACGAAATATGTAGGACTAATAGCGACTCTGTAGTACCACTCCATTTAGCTCTGCAGAGATGTCGGAGGATTCGAATGGCTTGATACACTTTTTCCTCAAGGGACTAGACATGAGGTGACCATGTCAGCCTCTGGTCTAAATCTATAAGTTTCTATGAGAACCTATGAGTTTTTACCGTTTGAATAGGCTGGTTTTGCAGAACTTGACAATTTCGTATAGTTGACAGACGGATGGACGGCCGGACAGGGGGGCGGGCGTACAGACAGACAGACAGGCAGGCAGGCAGGCAGGCAGGCAGGCAGGCAGGCAGGCAGGCAGGCAGGCAGGCAGGCAGGCAGGCAGGCAGGCAGGCAGAGATGCGGACAGATGGTCGATGACAGAGATACAGATGGAAGAACAAACGAACGCTTAGCTCCTCTCATTATCATTCACTCCATGGATATGCTCTTACTCTGATTCTTTTTTGCTCTGATGCAACGAACAATATTCATTGCCGTTAAACTTTGCACACAAGTAATTGAAACTTGAATGGCTTAAATAAGACATTGTTCAAAGGTGCTGCGTTGTTTGTCGCACCGCACCTTCGCTATTTCATTTGCAGCTCAATCATCAAAGGAAGGTACACGTTCCCACCGTCAGCGACCTTATCGTCGAGGGAATTTGCAAGAACGGTGAATGCATCATAACGCGTAAGTAAACCTGATTGACACCATATTTAGAACAGCATGATATCGGATGTCGGATATCGTACCGATAATGAATCGGGGATATCGTACCGCAAGAAGTCATTTTTTCTTTCTTCACATTTATATTACAATTTGGTCTAATACCTTTCACTATACTTTCCTTGGCATTATTGTCTCTTAGAAACTCGCTGGGTACCCTGTGCTGTGGGACCACGAAGTGTTTCTCTGCCGAACGTTGCTTATTTCGTTTGGTGTTTCATTTGTGAATTTACGCATTTTCCGAGGATCATCACTGTCCCGCGGGAAGCAATGGATCCAGACCCCACAGTACGCAGTCCGGACTTGGCATCGCCTTCGACGTCAACCTCAAGGATGCGCAACAGCCGGGAGGATGACAGCAGCAGCCGTCACATCACTGAACTGTACTCGGCGAGAAGTGAAGACAGCGATGACAATTTCATCTCTGCAGTGAAGCGTAAAGCTAAAAGGAGAATGTTCGGCGCGTCTTCGTCAGATAGCGCCTCTACATGAAGGCTGCGTGCAGTTCTAAACGCCATACCACGATTTTTGTTCCTGTCGACTATTTGATCAACCTGAAGAACATGAACAGTCAAGTGATATCGACACGTCTCGAAGCTATCGTGCAGAATGAGATAAATGATATTAGACTCAATCCACGGAAAAATATCTTGGCCATAGACATTGAGCAACCGGTTGCACTACATACCTTGCGAACGGTCACAAAGCTTGGAGGCCTTAATATTATTGCTTTCATTCCGCAGGATAGTGACACGACTACGGGCGTCATTTATGACGTTGATGTTTCCATACCAAACAGAGACCTTCATGTGCTGATAAAGCCAGCAACTGAGGCAACGGAATAATTGCAAGTGTGCCGGCTGGGCAAATCTTCTTGCATCAAGGTGACCTTCGGAGGTGATTGCATCTCATCACATGTAATGGTTGGTCACTTTCGTCACGTTGTCCGACCATACATCTCAAGGCTACTGCAGTGCCACAACTGTCCAAAACTGGGTCATGTTAGTGCTGTGTGTCATGTTAGTGCAAGCAGAGGCTTGCCAAGCAACTCTTCTAAGATGCAGCAACTGCAGCAGAAACCATAAGACCTCATCTAAGGACTGCCAAGTACTCAAGAAGAGGAGGAATATTCTGAGACAAATGGTGAAAGACAGATACTCACGAAAGGAAGTGGTAACGGTTGTTCAACGACGGCGTTCACGTCGATGGTGGTGCTAGAAGAAAAGAAATAGCAGACCTGTGCCGAATGCGCCTTCACTTACGCCGCCACCGTCTCCACCACCGCCGCCACGACCACAGCGACCTATCTCACCCCCGCCATCTGGTGGAGTACGTCGACAGGTGCCGAAATACACTGTGGTACAAAAGGAAACATCTGACTCTGACTGACCCGCTTCACCGTGGGTACACGTGTCTACGGAACCACAGTATCGACAGTGGACAACGGCTACGCCCCCAGCAGGCAGTCTATCCGCCCAAGAGCTACAAGATTTTTCGGTACTGAGGTGGTTCATCAGTGTTATCCGCACTCTCTTGGCTAGTCTACAGATTCCTTTCGCTAGATTCGCTCTCCAAGTCTTGGACACACAAGAGCAGATTTTGCCGGCATTCAGTAACAACATGGCGCACCATAGATCAAATCAGCCTTTCCGATAAAAAGTGAAGCGTGCTTCCCTAATTCAGTGGAACGCCAGACGTCCGCAGTCAGGAATACCTGAGTTTAGACAGTTCATTTTCGAGAATAAGGTTCCCTTAATCGTCATTTGTGAACCTATTTTTTAAAAATACCTCGACTTTTGGGCTACGTATCATTCGATTCTTCATCGTGCATTGAACGAAGTCAAGTGGCTGTGTGCATCCGTAAAGAACTCACTTATGTTAGCCAAAAAGTAGAGTGTCACAATGGAAATCACTGCGTGTGTCTATAAGTTAAAAAGAAGGAGTTGTCGTTTACGCTGATAGGTGCATATATAGCGCCGTCACGTTGACTGGATCAACAGATACTAAATGATATTTGCAACGACTCCAGCACCTTAGATATTTATGGGTGACTTCAACGCCCATCATCCACTGTGGGGAAGCATAAGGACAAATCGACAAGGCACGAACCTAATTGATCTCGCATCAGAGCACAGGCTTGAGGTGCTGAATGACGGCAGCCCTACTTATCTACGTGGAGTAGCTTATAGCAGTTGCCTGTACTTGACATTAGTGTCGCATAGTATTATCACGAAAGTCCAATCTTTAACAGATATTGAAACCCACGGCAGTGACCATATCCCCGCGTACGTGACAGTCAGAGGTCTGGACGATTCTCTTTCCCCTAGACACTCAAGTCTTATTGACTGGGGACAGTATCAGATATCATTGGAGAGAAAGTTATGCACGAACCGCCGTAATCCAGTGAAGAAGTGATTTGTTGTGCGATCGAGACTTCCACGAAGATATGTTCGAAAGAATCGAGACGCATGGCACTTGACCAAGAGTTGGAGCAACTTCGAGCTGTACGCCGGCGTGCATAAAGACGATACAGACATACGAAATTTATCTATGACCTAAGAGAATCCAGACGCCGTCAGAAGAAAATTAAGTGCTGAAAGCACAAACTTCAGTAACAACGATAGAAGAGTTTTTGTGACTCGCTAGACCCTCGAAAGCCTTTGTCTCACATATGGAGACTCTTTGAGGCATTCACTCGCATCCGCAGCAGCATAATCCCTTCGCTGCTCTGGCGCTACATTAACGTCATTCACAGCTTGATATTTCTGGTGAATTTTGTGCAAAGATCGCCGGCGACATCTTTATACGGATTCACCTATCACTACAGGACGTTCCAGTCACACAAGATCAGCAAATGGAGGTTGTATTCACTACTGAAGAACATGCAGCATTGAACACATGCAGGCGCTCATCGTCAACAGGTCTGGATGGAGTGACCTATGCTGCCCTACGTCACCTTAGCCCGAAGGCACAACGCTGTCTCCTGCACATTTTCAATGTCTTAACACGATGAAATGGTGTCTGATGAGGGGAAGTACAGTCACCTGGTGCCTTTGTTGAAGCTCGGAAACTCTCCATTGGATCTGACATCATACCGGCCTATAGCACTAGCAAGCTGCGTCCGCAAGGTCATGGAGAGGATGTTGTTTACACGCATGAAATGGTGCCTGGAAGATTATAACATCTATCCTCATGTTATGACTTGCTTTCGACGAGGTTGGTCTTCAATCGATAGTGTCATTGATTTAGTGACCTCTGTTTAGCAACAAAAAGCTAATAAGTGGCGGCCGGTAGCTTTGTTCTTAGAGGTGAAAGGGGCCTATGACAACGGGACCCATGAGGCTGTTCTCAATGCCCTCGAAGCACCCGAACTTAGAAGTCGTGTCTTTCAATGGGTTAGAAGCTACCTCATAAAGAGATCCATGTTCGTTCTAACTGAAGATGGGTCTACGAATAAGCATTTCACAAGTCATGTGGTGTCATAAGGCGGCGTTGTGAGTCCGACTCTTTTTAACCTGGTTATTGTGGGGCTCACTGAAATGCTGCCACGGACGGCCTATATATCTCTCTGCACTGATGATATCAGTATTTTGGCGTCCGGCGTGACAAGGCCTCAAGTGCGCGCAACGATACAGAAGGCGGCAACAATGACACCGGAATACCTTCGCCAGCAAGATTTGACTATCGCTACAGAAAAATGTGCAGCGGTGGTGCTTACACGTAAACCGATGGCATTCCGATGGCAGATCAAACGCATATAGACAGTCATATAATTTTAGGTGTCATTGTAGATCGTGGCCTCATTTGGAGACTACATGTCGCATACCTGAAGAAAGAGCTCATCAGCATTCGGAATGCAATCAGGTTCGTTGCCGGAAAATCTTGGCGCCCATCCGTGCACTTCATGCTGCAGCTTTATACAGCCCTTTTTTTCGGACTTCTCCGGTACAGCCTTTCTGCTCTGTTCAACACGTGAAAGACCAACATCCGTGCACTACAGAACGTACAAGCCCAATCACTTCGGACATGTCTTGGTCTTGCAAGATGCTCATCGACAGTGGCAACTATTGTTATCACACAAGAACAGCCGGTCATAACGCATATCAATGTCGAGAATCTGAGAGCGCACTTTAAGCATTTATCACGAATTCCTTCACATCATTAAGCGTGTTTGACAGCGCGGAGGCCCCATTCTTCGTTCTGCGGTATTGTGACGAAACATAAGGACATATTACCGCCTGGCTTCAAACTTGTGATGCGTCCAGCAGCTGTGTTATGGAGTCTCCATCAACCTGACGTGCGCTTATCGGTTCCTGGAATCGTTAAGAAAGCTCGCATGTCACAGCTAGCCCTGAAGCAGTTTACTTTGCGTCTGTTGGACGAAAGCTACTTTGACCGCATACATGTTAACACCGATGGCTTCACTAATTCGAACAGCTCTACATTAGCAGTGGTTGTTCCACCTGGTAGTGTGTTGCTACAATAAAAGTTTTCTCACACCGCGACGTCGACGGCAGCAGAGCTCTCAGTGCTTCACGGTGCAGTCAAGTACATTCTTCGGCAGCAACCTAATCAATGGGCACTCTTTTGTGACTCGAGGTCAGCCTTACAGACACTACAGTTTGTTATGCAGCGCGGGTAACACGAACAATCAGTATATCAGACAAGGCACGACTACCACGAGGTGCTTGAGGAAGGTCACGATATTGTATTTCGATGGTTGCCGATTCATTGCGGAATAGTCGGCAATGACAATGCGGATGAAGCTGATTGATCAGCTCCTGACCAAGACCTGCACACGCGCATACCACTCTTGAGAACTGACTCTTCAAGGCGACTACAATCACTTGCTCGCTGTATAACCCTCTCACAATAGATTACGCTGGGTTACTCCAGCAAGTGCCTGTATTCGATCAACCTTAACTTGCAACTTCGTTTCTCCTCTGGGCTCCCATGATGCGCTAAAACTTTACTGTGTCGCATAAGGTTGGGCTGGCATTTACAAATGTGTACTCTCGTCTCCTTGGAATGGCGAGTACTTTGGCATGCAACATCTGCGCCTGCGAGGAAACGCTTGCGCACATTCTGTGCCACTGTCCAGCATACCATTCCGAACGACGTATTAAGAAGGTCAAGCTCTGTCAGCTGGATTCACGGTCGCTTACAGAAAAGAAGATCCTGGGACCTAAATAAAGTTTTTTCATTCCATTCCATCCTGGGACCTTGGCCGACGGTTTCACATACGCGCGAAGCCACGAAAGCCCTCTTGTACTTCTTAAGGAGCACCAGACTTCACGAGTGCTTGTGAAAGAACAGTGCGAGATCGTGCTGTGTAGTTTCGAGCTGACCAATCATCCTTCTTTTTCTTACTTCTCTGTTTTCTCTTTCTTTTCTCTTATTTTCTCCTTCCCCCTTCCCAAGTGTAGGGTAGCTAACCGAGCCAAGCTTGGTGAACCTCCCGGCTTTTCCTTTCTATTTATCTGTCTCATTGTCTGTTAGATCACATTAATATTGTGTCAAACACGACAAAACGAGCCCATAAGTATACATTTCATACCATATATATATATATATATATATATATATATATATATATATATATATATATATATATATATATTAGAATGAGGACATACCAACAATTCGACTAAGGAAGGTATAGGGGATGTTAGTAGAATTTTCGTAATGTGATATGTATTGTGAATAAAGAAAATTGGACGAAAAAGATAATTTAATGTGGGCAGGAAGGAAACCGGTGACCTTCGCATGACGCGTCTGATGCTCTGCCAACTGAGCTGCCATGAAGGCTATCCACCTGTCTACTTATATTCTGGAATGAGGCCAGTTTGGAAGACATTCATGGGTTCACAATGAATTTTATACGAACTTTCGCACCAAACCTGGACGACCTGCTCGAAGGACGAAATGATTCAAAGCATAATCATGATGTCGTCCACAACCATCCGGCGTTTGGTATACTTGACTGGACAGCTGAACAGTTGATTTTTCCTTCAAATGCCTAATTGCTGAGTGATTCAATTCAGAAGTTTTTGACGTCACAACGGCTTATGGTTCCAGTCCAAATTGTGACATTTCGGCTTCGCCGTCAACCTTTAGTTTGGACTGTAGCATTACAGCTCACCAGTGGCTTGAAGAATTCGAGCGCGCCCAAGGTCTGGTGTTATGGACCCTATATACTCTCCTCGCCGTAGCGCGTGGCAAGCTCCATGGCCCTGCTGCAAATTGCAGGAGCGTGGCAAGAAAAACAATTTAGACAAGGGGGACATTTGAATATCACGTTCAAGAGCGAATTTGGGTACCCACTTACGCTTTTGCAGTGGCAGCTCATAATCACCAGACACTTCAAATAACTCAGTGAGGGCCTGGTTGACTACTACTTGGCAAAAGTACGCGTAATTTCAAGATCACATCAAGTTTACACATGAAAGTGACTTGGAAGGAAAAGGGAAGAAATAAGCGCGGTACCGTTACTGTCTCTCTCTAGGACATCTCCCCAATAGCGCTTGGAAAATGGGGAATAGAATTGAAAGGGACAGGAAAAAAAAAAGAGGCCACATAAGAGTTAATATTAAAAAGTATTTAATCTGCCTGACGTACGTGCGCAAGAACACCCCCGCGCCTCACGCAGTAGACCAAGAAGACCACTGAGAGAGCCGTGGGAAAAACAAAATGCCCATTCTATGCTGCCAAGAGTAAACAAGATTCGTGCGTTCCCCAAAGTGACACATTCTCAACTCATTGAATATGTTTACATAGTGTATAGGATGCACACTTGGCAATAATTATCGCTACACTACGACCACCAACTGTGCGCAGGTTTCTTGTCATTGCCACCCAACTCGACCGAACTATAGATCATCTCTCAATTTCCCCAAGTCAACCACCCATTGCAGCTAGAACATCAACGTCACGAGTGCCTATCATTTCTGTGCAGCAGATTGATAATAATGTTACGGGTAACTTATTTAATAAATTAAATACGATGCACCCTGCTCGGTGAACAAGATGGCGACAGTTCATCAACAACAAGCCACCAACGCCGTCTTTCTCTTTCTTGCAGACACGCTGTGCCGGCTGTTGCGTATCATATCTCCCCGGCGGTAGAAGCACCGTCTCGGTGCTTGAGCAACTTGGATGTGGTAGAAGGAGTATAATAAGGCTTGAGTCGAGCTATGTGCCCGATGACACTCGAAGGTGACGATGATGATGTTGAATCGGCTGGAACGATCTCGTATGTAACGTCAGTCACATGGCGAACAACGCAGTATGGTCCAGTGTAGCGTGACAGCAGTTTTTCAGAAAGCCCTACACGCCGAGTGGGGGACCAGAGGAGGACAAGGGAACCCGGTAAAAAGTGCACGTTTTGATGATGGGAATCGTAGAGCTGTCTTTGGTGCTCCTGTGAGGCCTGCAGGCGGCTGCGGGCGAGTTGGCGTGCGTGGTCGGCTCGCGCGATGGCTTCGCCGGCATACTCAGTGACTGACGTGATGAATTATATGCGAACGTCACAAATGGCAAATGAACGTCCCAGTCCTGGTGGTTGGCCACTACGTATTTAGAAAGCAGTTCGGTTATGGTGCGGTTGAGGTGCTCCGTAAGACATTTCGTTTGCGGATGGTATGAAGTGGCAAACTTGTGCTTGGCAGAGCAAGAGCGCAGGATTTCATCAACGACAGCTGATAGGCAGGTCCGGCCCCAGTCAGTGAGAAGGTTACGTGGAGCTCCGTGTACTAAAATAATATATACCAGAAAGTCCGTCACATCGGTTGCGCAACTCGTCGGAAGTGCTCGTGTGATAGCGTACCATGTCGCATAGACGCATAGTCAGTGGCGACAGCGATCCATTTGTTGCCTGAGCTGGAGATCGGGAATGGGCCAAGCAGGTCGAGGCCAACTCGAAAAAAAGGTTCAATGGGAATGTCAATCGGCTGAAGGAATCCAGCTGGTAGGGAAGATGGCTTTTTGCAGCGCTGGCAGGGCTGACAAGCGGTGACGTAGCGTCGAACAGAGTGGCCAAGACCAGGCCAAAAGAAACGACGACGTACACGGTCCTATGTGCGACAGACGCCCAAGTAGCCCGCCAAAGGAGCGTCATGAAGTTGGTTGAGAACAGTCGTACGAAGATGTGCTGGTATGACGGGGAGCAAGTCATGGCCATATGGATCGAGGTTACGGCGATACAGGATGCCGTCTTTTACCAGGAACATTTGTAGAGATGCGTCGCGAGGCATTGACTCAAGCTTGTCAATGATGGTTTGCAGGGAAGCATCCAGGCGTTGTTCGTGGCCAAGGTTGAGTAGCTGTGTCACAGACTGAAGGTCTGTAAAGGTGTCAGTATGGGCAGCCTCTTCCACAGGGTAGCGTGATAAACAATCAGCATCTTGATGTGACCGCCCTGTTTTGTACGTTACGGTGAACGTGTATTCTTGTAATCGTAGGGACCAACGAGCGAGGCGTCCTGTGGGATTCTTGATTGAGGCCAGCCAGCAGAGCGCGTGGTGGTCAGTGACTACCCGGAATGGACGCCCGTATAAGTATGCGCGAAACTTGGCGACTGCCCACACAAGAGCGAGACACTCATGTTCCGCGATTGAATAGTTGCTCTCGGCTGTAGATAGCAGGCGGCTTGCATATGCTATAACACGGTCATGTCCGCGTTGATGTTGCATTAGCATTGCCCCAATGCCATGCCCACTAGCGTCAGTGCGAACCTCGGTTGGAGCTGGTGGATCAAAATGGGCTAAAATTGGCGGTGTTGTAAGGAGCGTCGTGAGCTGGGAAAAAGATGCGGCTTGATCAGTGCCCCAGAAAAACGGGGTGTCCCTCTTCAGGAGGTTTGTGAGCAGGCGTACAATGATGGCGAAGTCCTTAACGAACCGTCGAAAGTAGGAGCACAAGCCCACAAAACTGCGAACGTCCTTTGTTGACATCGGAACAGGAAAGCCCGTGACGGCGCGAATTTTCTCGGGATCCGGGCGGACTCCTACGGCATCGACGATGTGGCCAAGTACGGTTATTTGACGACGAGCAAAGTGACATTTCGACGAGTTCAGTTGAAGTCCGGCTCAACGAAAAACTTCAATAATCGCCGATAAATGCTTGAGATGGGAGTGGAATGTGGACGAGAAAATGATAACGTCGTCTAAATAACATAAGCAGGTTCACCATTTAAACCCTTGGAGCAATGAGTCCATCATTTTTCCGAATGTGGCCGGCGCATTACAGAGACCAAAGGACATAACTTTCAAGTGATAAAGCCCGTCAGGAGTAACGAATGCGGTCTTCTCACGGTCCATCTCATCCACAGCGATCTGCCAATAGCCAGATCGAAGGTCGATAGTGGAAAAATACGTAGAACCGTAAAGGCAGTCTAAGGCATCGTCGATTCTAGGCAACGGATAAACATCTTTCTTCGTATTTTTTAGAGATGCTTATAATCTACACGAAAGCGCCATGTTCCATCTTTCTGATCAGGACGACAGGAGAAGCCCAGGGGCTACAAGAGGGTTCAATTATGTCTTTTGCAAGCTTCTTTTCGACTTCCTGTTGTATGACTGTGCGCTTGGACGCGGAAACACGGTATGGACGTCGGTGAATGGGACTCGCGTCACCAGTATTGATGCAATGAGTAACAACACTCGTTCGGCTTAAAGCCATGCTGGCGAAGTCGAAAATGTCACTATAGGACTCCAGGACATGACGAGGGGCTTCGGCTTGATCAGGAGCGACGTCTGATGGTACCATGTGGTCAACGTTGACGCCCGATGAACGTGATAGAGTTGGCTCATTGTCTGAGGTGCAGCAATCATCCACTCTGAAGGGTTCAACCGTATGGTCTTGTAGAGCAGTAATTTCAGCAAGGGAGATACCTTGTCGAAGAATTTGGGCAGTGAGGGCAAAATTGACAATAGGAAGGCATGTGCGGTTTTCAACGATTGTCAAAAAGGGTGTGCGGAACAGCGACGCCATGCGTAAACATCACGGCATGAATTGGTGCCACCATGTAATCGCCGTCAGGTACAGGTGGTGTAGAGAAGATGTCAATATGTGTGATACAGTTAGGCGGAAGGCGTGCGAAATCAATGCAGCAAAGGCGACTTTGGGGTGGGTTGTTCAGATCAGAAAGAAGAGGCATTTCAAGGTCAAGACAGCCGGCTGAACAATCTATAAGGGCCGAGTGAGAGGTTAGAAAATCCATGCCTAGAATTACTTCATGAGGGCGATTTTCTATAACGGTGAAAATAACAGCAGTGCTTCTATCGGCGATAGTCACATGGGCAGAGCACACGCCAATAATCGCGGCAGTTCCCCCGTCGGCGACTCGAACGGCTCGGTTCAAGGCGGGTGTGACAAATTTCTTTAGGCGGCGACGAAGAGCAGCACTCACTATGGACACATGCACGCCGGTATCGATCAACGCGCGCACAGGTACATTGTCTAAAGTAACGTTCAACAGACTCCGGGTGGTCAGTAATGTTACACGAGGGTTTCTTGCAGAGGTCGTCGTCAATGCAGCTTCCCCTCCAGAAGCTGCACTGCCTAGTTTTCCGGTCGGAGGCGCTGCGAATAGGTCGGAGAGGCAGGACGGCGCTGTGGGGGCGAACGAGATTGACGGCGAGCAGGGGATGGTGAGCGGGCGTAGCGAGGTCTCGTCAGAGGTGCGGCAGAATCAGAGGATGTGGTCGGCATAGGGGAATCAAAATCAAATGTTGAGGACGACTGGTGGTCAGAAGTGGCCTGGGTAGGAGGCCCATAGCGTGCCGGCGGAGCCCAGTGATTGCGGCAGTGGCGAGCAATATGACCGACACGTCGGCAGTTGAAGCATATGGGCTTGTCGTCCAGTGTACGCCATTCGGACAAATTGCGCTGTCGAGAGTAGTTGGAACTCAATCGAGGAGCGGAGGGACGACGATAAAAAGGCTCGGCAGAGTAGACTGGTTGAATGGGGTGTAGGCCGACGTTCGATAATTCTTGACTAACGACGGCTTGTATCAGTGAGATAGTGGTCGGTGAAGGATCAGGCGTTGGAAATGGAGTAGCTACTGGTTGGGCTGCCTTGACCTCACGACGAATGATGCGGGTGAAGTTGTCACATCGGGGAACTGGGCGGACGGAGTCATCACAAGAGGAAGTAGCAGCTGTGTTCGGCAGGCGCGTGATGCCGTGGGTGACAGGCTTTAGCCTGTTCTAGACGGCGGCATTCTGTCAGGATTGTGTCGATGCTCGTGACGGTATTAAAAACCAGCAGGTTGAAGGCATCGTCAGCAATGCCTTTGAGGACGTGATTAACTTTTTCTTCTTCTGACATGCGCTGGTTGACCTTGCTACAAAGCGCCAAGACGTCAAGAATGTATGAGACGTACGATTCAGTAGACGTCTGGGCGCGAGTGGCGAGAGTCTTCTTGGCAGCGAGCTGACAACCAGATGAATCGCCGAAAAGATCACGAATCTTCAATTTGAAAAGATCCCAGCTTGTGATTTCGGCTTCGTTGGTTTCGAACCATGTCCGCGGCGTGCCGTCGAGGTAGAACACAACATTGGCGAGCATGAGCGTGGGATCCCAGCGGTGGGTATCACTGACTCGCTCGTACCGGTGCAGCCAGGAGTCGACGTCGATGGTGCCGTCAGCGGAAAAAGTTCCAGGATCCCGCAGGGGTGGCAGGGTGACGTAGGTTGTCGACTCGGATCGAGAGACCGGTGGAGATGAGGCACTGGCAGTTGAAGTAGCCGAGGAGTCCCCGGTGTTGCAATTGCTGCGCGTCTCCATCGAGGTACGGGAGTCGTCCACCTCCACCAATAACGTTACGGGTAAGTTATTTAATAAATTAAATACGATGCACCGTGCTCGGTGAACAAGATGGCGACAGTTCATCAACAACCGGCCACCAACGTTGTCTTTCTCTTTCTTGCAGATAGGCTGTGCCGGCTGTTGCGTATGAATATGAATGACACATCTTCACCATTCGATCAGGCTTCGTTATAAGTCTGATGTAGCATTTCCTCGTCACCATCGGAAAAGGAAGACAGACGTTGCTCTGCAATGAGCTCCACAAACGGCGCACGTGCTTAAAGGCCTGGGGATGACGACATCTCCAGACTGGTCATCTTACATACAAGTGCCCTCGATTCATATGCAAGGCTCAGTGGCAGCAAATGTGTCTTCCTTCTATGGCCTGCTTTCAAGCTCCATAGCCACTCTAATAGCCATTTTTGTTTTGTGCCGTAATTCCAGCCGTCATTATACTTATAGGCCATGCTGATGCCTTTCCAGAGAGTGGTTCCAAACACACAGTGCTATCGCTGAGTGTTGTCGGATCTGCGACCTTGTTATCATAGTCTAAGTCTCCCATATCTGTTGTAGGCGGTGGTTCCGTCATGCCAGTCGGTGCATTGTGTACTCGCATCACTGTGCGATCTATTTTGGCACTGCTTGAGGTTCTAGTTCTGGCTAGGAACCTGTGCCTTTGATACTGCGAGAGGATGGGTTTGAAACTACTCGCATTGATCTTATGTTCGGGTCAGGTTATATAACAAAAGTTCACCATCCCAGCATGGGTGTTGTTATGCGATGATCAAAGAAGGCGCTACCATAAATGATCTATGTTGTTGTGTTGTCTAGTAGCACAACGTCTCCTTTTACTCAAGCTGACTTCTACAGGCTCGTCAGTTTTTGTCATTGCCGTAAAAAACCCAACCCCCCTCGTAATCAGTTGAACGGAATAACGATTTGCTTGAGGTGAACAAGCCACATGAGCTGAAGCCAGCATCACTTTGCACGAAGGTTGCTACGTTGGACATGCCTTAGCTTCCTTTTGCTAACAACCATTCACTGCAAGAAATGTTATTACAGTTAACCACATCTTGCACCGGCCTATTGAGTGGTTTACCACAAATGATGACAATTTAAGGCTTTGCAAAGGGATTGGGCACTCCACCGACCTTTTGCCAGGTGTATTACTACACGCACGTCAACCGTGTAGATATGGCAAAGAAGATTGTGATTTAATTGCACGCTAATATAAAGTGTTTAATGCAAAAGGCTCAGTCAACAAGACGGCACAGCTGGATCCCGGGCTTTTCCAGACAGCCAGCCAGCCGCTTCAGGCCAATTAATTGCAAACAAAGAAGCAACAAGACGCCAAGGCAAGCATGCACTCAGCTGCATGGGGACGTGCCAGTTCCATGGACGAGATTCGACAGTGTTTCAGTCATTAGTTTGAGTACTTCCGAGGTAAAAGCTTGCAGAAAATAAACCCAACAATAAGCACCAAGCCGCCAAGCTAGCTGCTAAGCCAAACCAGAATAAGCAACACAAGCCGAGTTGAGGAAGCCTAGCTGCTGCATGCGAGCCGCCCGAAAGCGGAAAAGGCATCACAGGAGGCAGCTACCTTCTGCCCTGCCAACCACGTCACCTACAGTAAGCATGAACTGACTAAGTCATTAAGTCGTCAGCTGATGCAGATGCATAGGTCAAGGTTAAAAAAGAGCTGGAGGTTGTTCGTGCACTGAAGATGAAAGCAGAATAGGTGAAGCACCTTAGGGAGTGTGATCTGTGTCATGCGAAAGGGGCTCAGGAAGCGTAAATATCACCGAGCTTTGGGCAAGAACAGATCAAGGTCAGAGCAGAATATATTTCGATGGAGACATCGCCGAAACGGTGTGAAAATATACGGGGAGGGAAGTGAGATTCAAGTACTAAGCGCGTTAAACAACGTCCACATGGAACACCAGCAGAAACCTTGGAACGAGATCAAAACGCGCAAACAGGCCAAGCTTCGAAGCAAGAAAAATTGCCTCAAGAAGAAATAAAACACTGTTCCAGGATTTGATGAAAATGTGGATGTTATTGCGGCTGCAACACTATGAGACATCCAAAAGTAAGAAAACGGGGGGGGGGGGAGGGGGGCGTCATATCAGAAGATCAAAAACTCATCAGGAATTTTACAGAAAAGAGGAGTTGGATGTGAGCCTGCACGAAATATGGCAGCCTTGTGCTACATGTTGAGTTAGTCATGACACTGTTTCGTAGTAGTTCTTAGGCGCGTGCGTGCACCATGGCTGTGTTGATGACCTAACTGCTGGTTATTAAAGTAATTTTCGTTATATCATATCCCTCTCTATTGGACCAAGTCCTCACAATATATGTTTTTTGAAGCTTCACATAACAGATGCGATGTTATGTCGGTCATTGAAATTGAGGCCTTTTAAGAGCTTCTAATTTTACTATTCAGGGCACATGTTTTATACAGTGATCGAGATAATGAGTTTTCTACAGATTCTGTCACAACGGAAAGTGTATGTTAAAAGCATGTGGCCGAAACTAACAAATCATGCGAGTTTTTCCTTTCAGATTGTCTTAAACATGAAGAAGGGAATAGAATTCCTTGCTGTTTGGCTAACATAGAGCGTGACATTAACTTTGCGACTCTCAATAGCCAGTCTGAAGGCCACAGGAATATTGTTTCGCGCACTGACTGAAAATACATTGCTACGTACCAAGGCTAACGTGATTTCATGTTTTTTTTGTTCTACAGCACCTGCTATTCCAGTGGTGATGATTAACATACCTGAAGAGGGATGCGAAAATTTTGTCTCTTCAGTTAGCTATACTGTAAGTGTGCGTGTTCGTAACCTAGACCGCGTTATGTGAAGTGACCTGCTAGAAACAAGATGTACATTTTCTTTCGAAATGGAACGAAGAGCTAGATGTTTCTACAATATGGTTTGCGGTGTCAGTAGGCCTTCTATGGTTGAGGCAAGCAACGCGGAATTGACTTTGCACTTAATGGAATTCGCAAGTCTTTATAGTGTGGGTTAAGAAATTATTTTCCCTAGACGGATTCGAGTTTTAACATTTATATCAATATTTAGGTATAACAGTGTCGTATTTTGTCGCCATTGAAAAGCGAGAGCTTAGATAATGAGTCAAACCCATGTCCTCAAACGTAGTGGCGAAAAACGTTACTTCATGTTGTCAACAGTAGGTCAAATATGGACAGCGGTGTGCCTCTAATTATTCAAATCATACGAAAAAAACATTTAGGTTCTCTGTATTGATTTGAAGAATTCACGTGTCTGATCTGCCTTTTTCTGTCTTGTTATAACACGTCGAGACATCGATAAGTTGATGCGTGCGATTTCACCATAGCGTGACAAGCGCACTTTAAGGTGAGAGTTTTAGATGCTTCAGCAAGCGCTAAGATGGACCGTCGACAGCACCGGCGTCAACGCAAGTGATGCGAAGATATTCACCACGTGATTAAGTCATCATGACGCCGCTATGATGCCACGCCACGCCTTATCACAGAATGTCGTCACTTCATAATGTCGCCGTTTCGTGAAAGCTGGGCCGATCACAGAGGTAATCCAGAACAGGTGTAGCGCAGAATGCTTGCCACATCTTAAATCCTGGAGGACAAAGAAAACCACGTTTGTTGCGGAAATATCATGAAATGGGTGGAAGAGGACAAATACATCGAATGAGAAGAAGACGAGAATGGATTTCGTTTTCGGGTCGTATTGAGTGCATGCGTGTGATACCCTGTGTGCTTTTAGTGCGAATCAGCTTAGGGACTCGGGCTGTCATGCTGCCGTCGTCTCATGTCGGCAGGTATAACACAGGAGAGACCACGTATAGCATAGACACTTATGGCACATCCATGTCTAGCAAGTGGGTGGCAAAGGGAAGTTTGTTAGAATGAATGATGCGAGGGTGACGAGGAGGAAATAGGATGTCATCATACGCTGTCGTCTGGTGTCTCCACTTGGCATCACGCACGAAAAACAATATGCAGCAAGGGGGCAAGAGGGAAGTGAGGCTGAGAAGGAGGTGTAAGCGTAAGGAGGATTGAAAGAAAAAAAGGTGGAGGGTAAAGCACGGCGCAGTAATGTATGGCGTTCCGCAGAAAACGCATATCGCATTGATTGGGAAAGAGAAGTGAGAATGAGGACGCAAAAAAGGGCAGGGTGAAACATAGCATACTTATGGCGTTAAGCAGGCAGAACTACGTATAACACAGTCACCGTATGACCATATATAAATAAGCAAGGTGGCGGGAAAGGGTAGTGAAGATGAGAAGAAAGGGAGTATGCTGTCATCTCCAGTCACATTGGAGTTACGCACGCAAAACTGTCTATAACACAGTCAGCTACTACAAGGGTGTTGTAAAAGTAGGAGAGAACGAGGAAGAGGGTAAGAAGGAATGAAGAGACTAAAGGAAAGCATAGACATATATCAAGCCTTAATCAAAACCACGGATAGCAAATGCATGTATAGTAAGTTATATTAAGGGCACGCGATACGGAAGTGAGTGCGAGGAGAAGGGGAGAGGGCAGAGCATAGCATAGTGTAACATAGCAATTGGCCGAAATACGAAATGAGGGTGAGAAGAAGTGATGCGAGAGGGAGAAGCGGAGACGACTCCATTGCATCACAAATTACGGTTCCCTTTCCCGCCTTGAGGGCCTAACTCACCACCTATTGGGAACTCCACCGCGTGCTTGCTAGTCAACGCAAACTTGACTGAAGGAACCCAGATTCTTTAGTGACGTCCACAGGCCTTGGTGCCCTGTTTACTTCAGCTTTGGGGAGTCCTCCCAAGCGAATTCAGAGTTCACCTAATAGTGTCTCATAGACGAAACTCCAAGACAAGTTCTTCGAGTTCGACGCTGGAGGACAGGCGAATGACTGCTTCACACTTGCTACAGCTTGCACGTACAGTGCAACTGCGTATTTCTTTGTTGTCTGTCCTCATATTGGGCTGATTTGTGCGACAAACATGGTTCAACAAATGTAGGTGTGTGTGTGTGTGAGAGAGAGAGAGATGACACAGTTATTTTCGGAAGTCATGCCTAGGTGTATGCTCAAGGGAGAGGTTTGTTGGGGCTCCTTGACAACAATGAGTTTGTGCGAAGGATGGCGGTCCATGAAGAGGCTAATTTGCCTAGGTTTGTAACTCAGGCCGGCCATCGTAATCCTGTTCCCACGTGACTCGACTCTATAACTTCATTTGCATTGCATAGTCAATGAACTAGATCGGACAGGGTTTTCCGAATGAGAGGGTAACTAGGTGTGCTATATTCTTCAATAATAAGAAGAAATGATATCTACAACAAAACATTTATCTAGCACCTGCACTCTATTTCTGACACTACAGGTTACACAGCGGGCAGTATGATCCTAGTTTTTACGGAGCACGCGATCTTCTTAAAATACTCTCAGCAGGTTTAAAGAAGTGCTCGATATTATTTTCAGAGTAAGTGTAGGTTTCATGTGCGGTTTTCATCTTCCAGGAAAAGGTCGACACCACATGCTCCCTTTTCTGTCCTGGCAAGAAAACAAAAACTTTGAAAAGAGGAACTGAGTGCGCAGTAAGTTTATCAGTATTCGGGGCCATGGTAAAACGTCATATGTGGGTTATAACACAAACAAAAAAGTTGTAAAAAGAATCAACATATGGTAGAGCTTACTCTTAGGTGGAGTAACATATCGCCAGCTTCATGGCAATAGAATCGATGTCAGCGTAATCGCTCATACCCGGAGAACTTAATTTATCGGCAACGTCTAATAAAAATCTTTCAGTGTAATTCAATTCAGTTCAATTTTATTTGCAACATACACATACCTCATTGAAGGCTGCCTTCACAAGAAGTCTTTAAGCGTACTGCTTCACATAGGCGGAAAAAATAATTGACGGTAGTTACAATTCATTTGTATTGATACTGAATGAAAATACGCGAAGTCACAGCGATAAACACATAAACCTATAGTACGATAAATATATTAATACATCATATGCAAGGTGTGAAAATTGATATCACTGCAGATATCTTTTCTCAAGTTTCACTTGATTTGTTCATAATTCTCATGCTATCACAAAACCGAGCGCGTCACATTTGAGCAGACTAATAAATCATAATTTAATAGACATAATGATTTCACCGTTTTCTGCCGCAAAGAAAAATAGCAAAAGAAATTGTGTGTGGCAAAAGGAGAGGCCAGGAGTTAATGAGCTTCCGTATGCATTGTGTGATCGAAATAACAAAACTTTTTATTAAGAAGATTTAGGTGCCGCTTATTAGCTCTGAAAGATGCCTTTCAGATGCGTGACCTTGTAGTCGACGATATAACAAAATTGACATATAACGTAAGACTTGCGTTATGTTCCTATTCAGAATCTGCCATTAGCATTGCTTGATTGGTTCTTGCGTGCAGCGCTTGTGCTTTAGCAACGCAACAATATCCGCGAAAGTGATTCGTCGCTTTGTGACGCTTACAGAATGCTTGTGCATGTTCACGTGGAACAAAGAACGTTATCTCGCGCATCTTGATCAGCTTTAGTATTTTCGTTGTGGTTCTCAAACATTATCTCTGTGAACCTCATCTATCCTGTCACGTCCATCACTTGACGTCATGTAACTCACTATATCAGTGCTAAGAGTACGCGCTTAACTGTACGGTAATATGTTAAACAAAGCTTCGAAGTATTTAAACAGCTGTTGTGCATTTTCAGCCCGAAAGCAAAGATAGCTGCCGGCCAGTCACTCCAGCAATGCCTTCTCGAGGAGATGAATTAATCTTGGCGTAATAAGTAAAGTATTTTGTGTGATAGAACATCGTAGGGCAGCAGTTGCTGCACATGTAACACCGCACTGTGCTAACCCTGCCTGAGAATACGTCATAATTAGGTCTCAGTGAAAGCCACTGTATTCATTGTAATCTAACGCCAGGCAAGCGAAAGGAGAGTATCACTGAAATACGCTTGCGCACCCCTCGACTAAGTATGGTCTCCCACTTTCACTTCGCAAGCCTGGCCGAACTAAAACCGGCTCAACATATCAGAGCTCACTGATTTATGTCTGAAGAACATATAAAAAATCATGTCAGAATAGACAAAACCAGTTGTTTTCAAATGATAAAGAGATGCATATGTAAAGAAGAGAGAGGTGCGTTTAGGTTCTTCAGAAAAAATAATACGGCGGTGATCTTGTAATAACGGTGTAAAGTAGCAGTCATTGGAGGGCCTTGTCATAACCTAGCTTCTTCCATCTTTTTACGCAGCTGAACGCCAAAGCAGTATGTTTTAGTCATGGCTGCGGGTCAATTTTCTTGCAGTTAATATACATGTTCTGAATTGGCAAGTAATTATTTCTTGTGCCGTTGATTGATTTATATGTGGGGTTTAACGACCCAAAACAACCATAAGATCATGAGAGACGCTGCAGCCGAGGGCTCCGGAAATTTCAACCTCGTGGTGTTCTTTAATGTGTACCCAAATCTGAGCTCATGGGCCTAGAGCATTTCCGGCTCCATCTGCAATGCAGCCGCCACAGCCGGGATTTGATCCCGCAACCTGCAGGTCAGCCGCCGAATATCTTAGCCACTAAAGCGCAACAGCGGGGCAATTGATATGCTACTAGATTGTTCTTTAGAACTACAATAATTGACACAATCCTAGTTAGCTCAGAAGAAAATCTTGATAAGCCTCAAATTAGCAAGATCTGAGTCTCATGATGTCAGTCAGCATGATTCCAACTGACAATGTCTTAACTACGGCCTTCGGATGACACGACCTAGTTAGCTTTGCGTAGTGACTATATTAATTATTTAGGTTACCACGTTGCCGATCAGCTAATTAGACAATCAGCGAGGCGGATGTCTACGGTAGCGAGGAGATAAAGGGGACGTTCCAGCCGAGCAACGAGATAAAATGTTGAGGGCGATAATCAAGAGGATAACGTGCTGATACCACACAGTATAACGAAAAGCTTAACAGCTCCACTATGAAAAAAGCTGGAAGTGAACCTAATCCTTCACTTAGGTGTGTGGTTGTGGCACAAACCTCGGTGTTCTAGTGCCCTAGCGTGCTCCTTACGTTCACGCTCGTTTCAACGCACTCTCGAAGCGAGTCTGAATGGTAACCCAAAATAAAAGAAAGCGCATAGTTGAGACCTGCTCCACCAGGTGCCACGACAATGTGAAACGCTCACAGTGGAACGGTCTGCTATACCAATGATGCCCTTATATTAAGTTTAAATAATAATTGCTCACGGTTAATTGGTCATTGTACAAAGTAAACCAATTCTCACATACAATATGTACCCACATATCTCATAACAAGAATGAGATTCATCGATTTCGTTCATTATTTTTTCAAAGGCTGCTTCATTAATATTCCCAAAACAAAAAATAAGTGTACAATCAGAAGTACATCAACCGAAACAACTGTGCCACCTAGCGCTTGTCCCATCAAAAAGGTTACTAGTTAATCGCGAGGCTTACAGCGTGCGCAAAGGTGAGTACAAAGACGGATGGGACACAAGAGCTATATGTAGTGCCTTGAGCACATACCAATGAGCCGAAAACGTAGTACTGCTTGTTTGTGTTCCGAGAGCATTTATGCATGTAACAGCACCTCATGGAATACGCGCATAGCGTCCCAACGTACATAACCAAACCTCCCACGCCGCTTCCACTGGCAACATGAGAACTAGGTGAAATGTTTCGTCTAAAAAGGCGAACAAGAAAATACGCTGTTTCGCAGAAATCGTGCCGTAATCGCAAAACTGGAACACATAACATCGTTTCTGATTTGCTAACACATCAAGGAAATAACCCTGGGCACCTTTTAATTTTATAACAACGGAGAACGTATCTGTAGAATGGACCGGGCTGTCTTGACGTTACCATCAATCCTCCTATGGTGCGTGGTATGAATACCTCTTGATCACCAGTCGCAACCTCTTTTCTTTCCTCTCCTCTTTCAGCTGAAGACGTCTGGCAGGTGGTGGCCAAGAGTGACCAAAGTCGGCCAATGCCTTGATCAAACATGCGTCGATAAGGGTAAGCGAGTGAGTGGTCTCGTAAAACGTCTTTGCACGAGGTATCAAATTTTACATTACCCCTCGTTTGTCTGAATGATTACGTATGTCCAGAAAGTATAGCGTAGTATCTTCGTGAACAAATTATGTGTGACAATTACCTCGCGAAAACCCCTAGAAATATTGCCTTAGGCCCGTACGGATGAGGCCATCTTAGGCCATATGTAATTGTTCAAGAGAGAAAAATGTGAGCCAGTTCTGATGCCGAAATAGTTACTACAGCACTAGCGAAAACTACAAATGGTTCTAGTCAATGGCTAAAACCACGTACCTTGCGAAGTTAAAGCGATATGTGTTCCCTCTCAACATAGAGGGGTTTAGTTTGTCAGTTTTCAGATACACTACAATGAGGTTTATCGAGTTGTATAGTGCCAACGTGGGATAAATATGCCTCCATAAAAGAAGTACGAACCGCTAAGATTGTGTAGTGGTGCTCGAGGGCTGACCCGTGCGTCACGGAGTCGACTCCCGGCCATGGTCACCACTTTTCGATAAGCACAGAATGCTCCAGGTCCTTGTGTTTAGATTTAGCTGTACGTCACTGAATCCCAGGTAGCAGAAGTTTTCGAGAACTCCACAGAGGCGCCCGTCATAACCATATCGTGGTTTGAAGACCTAAACGTAAAAACAAGTATTATAGTTAAGACTGTGGAGGCCTATTTAAGAATATCTGGGGTTTTACATCCGAAAACCAGGAGATGATTTTGAGAGACGCGGTAGTGAAGGCTCCGTAAATTTCGACCATCTGGCGTTCCTTAACGTACACTGACATAGCACAGTACACGGGTCTTTACCATTTGATATCCATCGAAATGTGACCACTGTAGCTGTGATCGAACCTGTGACCTTCAGGTCAGCAGCCGAGCACCTTAGCCACTGTTCCACCGGGCGAGAACCCTCTCTGAAGGCCTCACGTGCCTTTAGAAGGCGCTGACGTCCCTTGGATTATGCCCCTGGGCTTTTTCCGCGCAATGTCAGCAAGTCTAGTTGTGATGGATATTACAGTCTAAGTCATATCGAGGAGCCGGAGTCATATCTAGCACTTTGCTTTTTTTGAAAAATAGATGGCATCCACAAAACTGTCTAGCTTTATGCCTAATCCCAGTACCATTTCGTAACTTAATCACCAACCTACTCGCACAGAGCCCACGTCGTAACATTTAGGTGCATAGCACTTATGGGGCAGGCTTGTCGCTCACCCACTGCCTCACGTCCCATGGCTCCACATTGGTCAGTAGAGACTTAAAACAATGTTAGCAATGCCGAAAACCAGTGTATAAGAACTAACAAGGACTAGAACAACGTAAACAACAGAAATAATCAAGAAATGTTTGCAGTAAATTATCAAAACGAAAAACGCTGCTAAAACAATCGGCTATAAGTCGCGCCATGCGAGAGAGGGCGCTACCACTCCGGTAAGCGCACGATTCTCAAGAGAATCACTATGTTGCTAATAATGTGCACTTCTTCAGGTTTCGAGGTAGTAGCTAGAGCTGTAATGTTCTGAGTATTTATAACTGCAGAAATACGTCCGTAGGAGCAATTTTAACACCATATTACCCGCAATATTAGCGCCACATTAGAAGAGAAATACCACTGAACACCACTGTATTAGGCGCTCGATTTCGTTTTAGATGGCTGCAGATAGGCACTCATTTTTGCGTGCAGAAGCATCGCCGACAGTGGCGTAACATTACGCGTACAAGTGCATAACATAGGAAGTGGGCACACCTCCCAATCTTGTGAAGAATGCGCAAGTGTCAAATGAAAACGAAGTACGTGCAAAATGAGTTGGGCAAGCAATGTTGGATAACAGCTTGCTGGTAGTGGGTGTGTACTTCTAGTCCACACGCTTGCCAAAAACATCATGTGTTTACTGCACCTCATATGAGCCGCACATCGACCCACACATATATCAGATGTTGGTGACGTGAATATATAGATACAAACAAGCAAAACCTTCTTTCCATAAAGTATCCTATATATACACTAGAGGGAACTATGGCTCTTGTGTCTGCGGGAGCGGTAACGCACGTAGCTTCAGCAAGCACGGAAATGACTTTTAGCACACGGATTTCTCTAATCTTCAAACTTTCGGATGTGTTTGGCTTCGCGTGGCTTTGAGCTGCTTTCTTACGAAACAAAGATCAGCAAATGTTCAGCAGTTGTACTACACTGCCTCAACCTTTTAGGCTCACCATTTTGAATTGGCCCACGAAGTTCGCCACCACTCGTTCTTTCATTCGAAACAAAACAGAAAGAAAGCAATAAACAAAGCCGCAAGTGCGTTTGAGGTACGCAAGCACGAAGACTAGGCAAATCCGTGTACTACCCATGATTCCCAGGGTTGCAGAATGATGATATCGCCAGAGTACCCTCAAGTTAATTCTAGGAAACTCTATACTTCCTGCTCCTTGTGCGCGAAAACATACCATTTCTCTGTATTGTTACCGATTTCAGCGACGTGACGACGTCGTGGAACACTTGCATTGACCTTGTCATTAAGGACCAGGCGCATTAGTGCAGCTAGTCGAATGTATCTTCTCACACTTCTCCGACCACAAAGCTTCCTTCAACACCATAAATTCCTGGCAGACGGGCCGGGAATCTGGGGTAGAGAGAGGTAGAGAGTAGTTGAAAATAAATAGTGGTATGCAACTGTACGTAAATGCATGTTTCTATCAAATAGTTTGTCTCAACCTTTTGCACAATCAAAGCGCATAAACAGCTGCACTCAAATTTTGCATGTGACAGCATCGTAATCGTCTGTGATTTTACAGCGAAAGCGACAAATGGCCAGAATAACACGAAACCATACCACACTGGTGTCACGAGCACTCTCAATCGGCTGTGTTATCAGTTACGTCATTTGCAGCGTCGTACCCAACCATGCGCGCCATTGGCTGCGTTGTGAGTGACGTCGTCCACCCCGCCGTAGCCGTGACGCCGAGCACGTGCGCATGAATTTCTCTTGAAGCCTTCTACATACGTATACCACGGACAACTCTAGAAGAGCGCCGAACGCGGAACGTGAGAGAGCTCGCATTCGTCGGGCTGATGGTGTAGTTCGGGCACAAAAACAGGCACGAGTGGACGAGCACCAGCAGTAATGGCGTAGCGATAATCCAGCAGCCTTCCAAGCCGTGCTGAATCGCAAACGGGAATGCAAATACTGGTAACGGAAAGATCCTTCAAACCACGCCACCGAGGTTGCTCGCGCGGTCAAAGGCTTGCAAGAACGCTTCGTTGCGACGTCAATGTGATTATTGTGGGAGCGCTTTCTCCGGCTCGAACGCCTGATTTCGACGGAAGTTTATACAGCAGCACATTGGCTTCGATTGCGACGTCTATGACCACCCGTGGTTCGAGAAGAACCACTATAATTGAAGCATTGCGAAAACCATTTAATTACTCATTACACTCCTCCGTGACCACGATCATGCAATGCACAATCTGTGGCATGTTAAGGAAACACAGTGGTAAGCCGAAGCCAAACGTGTGTCTAACCTAATTAATAAACTTGAACACGTCACCAATAAATGTGAAAGACTCCAGTGCCACGTTGGGTTCAACCCGCTGCTGAACACCAGGGCCACGCGTTTCTGTTTTCGCTGGTAAATCCTTTGTAAGAAGTGCCTGGTCGGTTTTTTTTGGTTAACCTAGTATAGAATGAAAGGTGGGCGCTTTCGAGTACCAATTGTGCTCTGCAATGATAAAGCGGTAAGCCACCGCATCTTCAATATTTATCGAGTGACCATGGCTAAGATCCCTGCGAACCTTAGCTGAAAGTAAAATCCGTGAAGGTGTTGAGAATAAAATGAGAATGACTAAGCTTCAGAGTGCCGTTTGCGTTCTCTATATAGAGAGCAGTAAGTCGTAACGAAGTGTTTAGTATGTTCGACGAGTTATAGTATCATGTCTCCTATGGGGGAGCTTTGAGCTGTCCCGGTTCGAGCTTGAAAACAGTGTTCAACAATCCTGAGCAGTCTACTACGATACAGAGCACTCTACTTTCGAAAGGCAACAGCTGTGCCCAAAAACCTGTTGAGAACAAATGTTCGGTGAATCAGAGTACGATGTATTCTACTATAGGAGAGCAAAACGCTGTCCCAGGAAGTGAACACAAGTGAGTTTTCGAAAAAAAATGGTAACAATTTAGGGTACCAGATACTCTACTAGACGAGCCTATACAATCGCGGAGCCCATGGAACTGAAGCTGTGGTCGAACTGCTCACGTACACTGTATTGCTAAGCCTACGTGCATGCTCTGGTTACCTGCCAGAGCTAGCCTCTCTATAAATTTAGAACATTGGCCAACCTGCAAGCAAAAGTGAACTGGTCACGCAACACTGAACCACATTCACGTCCTTCGTTTCAAAGTTTCTAAAGGGTTTTACTTTTGTAGATGAAATAAAGAACTGGTCTGTGCAGTGAAATTTTTGCAGGGTACCAAAAAAATCACAGCATATCCATGAACTGAATCATGATAAATGGGGCGAAGCGTTAGTCAGCCCGTCCACGCTTCCGTCTGTACATTCGTTTTTGATTCCATCTGTCCATGCATCCGTCCATGCGTCCACCCGTCCGTCTGTCCTTGCGTCCGTTCATCTGTCCGTGTGTCCATTCGTTCGTTCATCCGTGCCTCTGTCTGTCTGTCCATGCACGCGTATGCTTGTCTGTCTGTCAGTACGTGCGTCCGTCCATGATTCCTTTCGTTCATCTGTCCGTTCATCCACCCATCTAGTGAACACGCCAAGTACAGCCTTCTCACATCTTTCCTTCGTATAAATACGCAACATTTCTTATTGAACTGCGGTGACTTTGATCGTATCTATCTGTCTAGCCACCTACGACTTTTAACTCTTCTGGCCATTTGAATAATCGCATCTATACCAAAATTGGTGCGGTATAACATGACTGTATGACGAGCCTAATTGACAAGTCAAAACACAAAAATCATAAAGTGTATGTCAGGAATGTCATGATTTACATGTCATGGTCTTGCGGTGGTTTCGTTCGCGCTACATATTGCAAAACTGGTATTGTATGACGTGACTGCGTGGCTTACTTAAGGGACAGTTCCTAACGTAGAAATCATGACATACATGTCATGTAGGTCAAGACTTCACGCCAGCTCATGGTCGTTTCGCAAGCTTCACATACACCTAATTTGGTACTACGAGACGCGCACGGAAAACGAAGCTAAATAACACGTTCAAACATGACAATCGTGACATGCGTGTCATGTAAAACATGACTACACGCTACGCTCATAACATGCTCACGGTCGTTTCACTATCTTCACATACGCCAAATTTGGTATTAAGTGACGTGAATGGACGACGAACACAAATGCCAGATGCAGATATGATAATTATGACGTGAAAGTCGCGTACGGCATAATTAATGTCGGCCTAGTAACGTTGAGCTGGTTTTAAAGTGACATATCAAAGTTCCTTATTTGTGCTTGGCATATCATGAAATCCCACTGTACGTGGGATCTGCGAATTTTTTCGTCCTACAGTAATACATCCATCTAGCGGACATTCCAAAAGCTAAACGAGAGGTGGCTACCTACTACTACTACGACGACGACTACTACTACCTACATCGCGCACACACGAGCCACGGCATAAGGAGCTTCGCCCCTAAATCTCACATGGTCCCTTCGTTATTCGCATTAAATGCCTCGAAGGCAAATGCTACAGCTGCTTCAGAACTTATCTTTTATTGTGATGGAATAATATGGACAGTCATGGTTGAATTTTGCCGCTGGCGTGAACGTTGGTGTTGGCGGTGCCGTCATTCACCGCTTGTGCATATATATATATATATATATATATATATATATATATATATATATATATATATATATATATATATATATATATATATATATATATATATATATATATATATATATATATATATATATATATATATATATACATATATATATATATATATATATATATATATATATATATATATATACATATATACATATATATATATATATATATATATTTATATATATATATATATATATGTGAAAAGATAACAAACAAAAATAATTCAGAAAAAAACTTGGCGCGCGTAATTGAGTGTCCGACCTCTTCTTGTGAGTGCGAGGCGTTAGCCACTGAGCTACGAAGGAGCAACTCCTTCAATGTTCACACGGCATGCTAATCATAGACGCTTTTCTGCAGCAGCGCCTTCTGCTATGTTTGATCACGTGACCATAAACTGGCAGCATACCCGCGGAGTGAATGATGGAGAGTGGGGCGAAGCATTCGTCCGTCCATTCGTTCTTGCTCCCGTCCATCCATGCGTCCGTCTGAGTGACCGTTCATGCGTCAATCCGCCCATCCATGTGTGCGTCTGTTCGTGCGTCAGTCCCGGCGTTCATCCACGCATCCGCCCCTGCGTCCGTTCATGCGTCCATCCATGCATCTGTCTGTGTGTCCGTTTGTCCATCTATTCAACACTCCAAGTACCACCATCTCTCATCTTTTCATCATATATTCCCCATATAGAAGCACCGCCATCCAGCGGACATTCCAAGGACTAAACGAGAGGTAGCAAACGCACACTTTCTTACGGCTTGCGCTTCGGGTCTACTTCCCACCTTTAACCACCTCGAGTTCATGGTATATACTAGTTCACTCTATTCATGGCACTGCGGCCGTAATGCTCGCTACACCTTTCTAAAACCAAGGAGGTTACGCCCAGCGAGTATAACGTAGCAACCTTTTCTTGTCAGATAGTGCTTAATGTACATGCCAGTGGCTGCTAATGTGAAATGAGAGACAGGAGGATTCAGCTTTTAATTTCTTACGGCTTGCGCTTCGTATCTGCTTCCCCCTTTAACAACCTCGAATTCATTCATGGTATATACTAGTTCATTGTATTTATGGCCCTGCGGCTCAACGCTCGCTAAACCTTTCTAAAACTAAGGAGGTTACACCCAGCGAGTATAATGTAGCAACCCTTTCTTGTCCGATAGTGCTCAATGTACATGCCAATGGCTGCTAATGGGGATTGCAGCGTGCGCGTTGACTAAAAGCCGAATGCTCCGGTCTCTCATTCCACCTTAGCAGCCATTGGCATGTACATTGAGCACTATCTTATATTTTTCAACAACGCACAGAGGAAATCTCTCACTGGCACCACCTTGGAGGTCAAAATGTTATACTTTTTACACACTACAACAGCTACGAGGGACAAACGAGAGCCGCTATAAAAAGCTTCACCCCTAAAAAGTGGAAAATACCCACGAATACATTGCTGTCGAACCTTCACTTACGGGCCACACAGCGCAGAACAACGACATAAGGTCGACGCGGATGGATGATGCGCTCATAGGTGCTGCCATATTTATTTGACCGCACAAACGCCTTTGTGCGGCCTTAAAACGCGTTTGTGCTGCATTGAAGGCGGTGACAAGTCAAGTCAAGGAGCGTTTCTGAAGAGGGGGGTGAGACGCTTCATGGAACGTTAACTTTGACCTTCAGTGTCCCACGTGGTGGACGAGGGATGGGAGAAATCCTAATGCCATGAGGTCAACATATGACGTCACGCGCACGTCACGTGACTTAGCGTACAATGTTAATATCATCAGATGATATCGCAGCTAAAAAGGTTATTAAAAAAGGTTGTTAAAAGGTGCCTCTAATCTTGGACGCAGTGCAAGACCGTGTCAGATGCAGAAAGCTTTCGAAGGGTGGCGGTATAGCGTGAATACATCGACTTGAAAGAAGTATATGGCTTCTGCTTCAACTTCAATAGCACAGGGTGTAAATACTTCCAAATTATGGCGAATAAATGTTAATCTCACTTTTTCTTTGCTTTTACAGGACCAGACTATCCACCACCACACAAACTGAAAAGTTCATCATTGTACAACTGCAAGATTGTTGATTATGTTACTGTCATACATGCTCGTGTAAGTGTGAGAATGAAGCGGATTGTTCACTTACTTGCGCTGTTGATGGTTTTTGCATTAACCCATCAACATGCACGATTTAAATGCAGGTTTTTTCAAGGTGATAGCACTGACTGCTACCTTTTTTTTTTACTATTCACGCATAAGGGCATAGCATGGAAATGATCACAATAAACGTAGCTGTGCAAATATCATGCACACACGGAGTTGAATATGGTTGAGTGCAGATATACGAATGCGGACGTGATTGCCCTCAAAAACATGAGCCTGTAGTTACACTTTTATTAAACGCGAAGCATTTTTTAGCGAACTTCGGCGACTTTGAGCGTATCTATCTGATATCTATCTAACCGCCTACGACTTTTAACTCTCCTGGCCGTTTCAATAATAGTATCGATTCCAAACTTGATAAGGCATAACATGACTGTACGAAGAACATATTTGACTAGTGATAACATGAACAACTTGACATGGATGTCATGAATGTTATGATTTACATTTGGTGGTCCTGCAGCTTCTGCGGTGGTTTAGTTCACATGGCATGTTGTAAAGCTGGTATGGTATGATTGCATGGCGAACACAAGCGACAGACCCTAAGATGAAATTTATGACATGCGTGTCATGTAAAAACATGACGACATGCCATGCTCATGATGCGTTCGCGGCTGTTTCGCTAGCGTCACATATACCAAATTTGGTATTACGGTACGTGAATGAATGATGAAGGTATGTGACTGGTGCAAACATGATAATCATAAGATGCGTGTCATGTAACAACATGACATCATGCCACATTAATGATCCGCTGGTGGCCATTTCGCTAGCTTCACTTATATCAAATTTGGTATACGGGACGTGAATGGATGACGAAGGTGTGATACTAGTGCACCCATGATAAACACGAGATGCATGTCATGTAACGACATGACTACATGCTGCACTAAAGAAGCGCTCATGGCCGTTTCGCTAGCTACACATATACCAAACTCAGTATTACGTGACGCGAACGGACGACATAGGTAAATGAGACATACAAACATGGTAATCACGACATGCGTTTCATGTAACAACATGAATACATGCCACGCTGATGATGCGCTCACGCCGTTTCCCTAGGTACACACATGCGAAATTTGGTATTACGTGACGTCAATAGATGACGAAGGTATGTGACTGGTGCAAACATGATAATCATGATACCCGTGTCATGTGAGAACATGACTACATGCCAAATTTAAAGCGCGAATACATTTCGTCGTGATGCAGTGCGCGTGCTCACCGGCGTCCATTTCTTCGTGACACACCGGCGTTGCGATGCCAGGCGCCAGTCCAGCCATTTACTCGCAGGCGCGTGCCGCACTGCGTTGCTATGACGCATGCGCGTTTCAGCGCGTCCAGCGTCCCTCCCTCATGAAGAGAGGGAGATGCAGTGTTTTCGGGGTAACGCATCGGCGCGAAACGCAGCATGTCGCATTTCGAATCGTTTACCATCTGGCCGCGCCGACGGACGCCGGTCGCGCCGGTCGCGCCTGGCGTCAGACTATAGAGTGCTCTGCGTTTTGATAACGTATAGCGTCGCTGTGCTCAGCGTACGCGCGCGTTAACGCTACATTGGAGCATATTGGACCCTTCATGATGCGCTCACGACCATTTTGCTAGCTCCACATATACCAAATTGGGTGTTACGTGATGTCAATGAAGGACGAAATATATGACTGGTGCAAACATGATAATCCTGACATGCGCGTAATGTAAGAACATGGCAACAAACCACGCTCATAGTGTACTCGCAATGGTTTCGCTCACTGCACATATACTAAATTTGGTATCACGTGACGTGAATTGATGACGAAGGTAACCGACACATCCAAACATTGTAATCATGACAAGGAAGCTATGTACGGCAACATTGACCTCCACCTCGTAACGTTGTGCTGATTTTAAAATTAGATATCAACCTTTCTCATGTGTGCTTCGCATATCAGCAATTCCCACTGTACGTGGGACCTACCATTTTTTTTTGTTCATGAGCGCGAAACCAGGGTGCAATTTTTTATGGCCATGCAAGCACTTGAGTACCAACAGAAGCTTTAAATTTGGCACAAAAAATAAATTCGCTTCAGACAGGTAAAAGTGTTCTGATTCACGCAGTTTCCGCATAATATTTCAGTAAAAGAAAGTACGGTGGCACCTAGGATGTTTACTTTTCTTAACATGCGCTTTATGAGCCCCATGACGCGCGTATTTTTTGATAATTTTGTTTATCAACAAATTGCGATTCGTATAGTGCATATATTGTACTGTATCGATTCAATACTACCCTGCTAACATTTTGACTCTCAAACCAGGTTACGCGCTCTAATGCCTACCAGTTTATTGACTTGCGCGTGCAATACCAGCACTAAAATACATTATCTTCTAGTTGGTGCTATTCCTGAATAGCGCTTTCGATTGATCAACTGGTGGCTAGAATATACGTGATGACAGACTAAAAAAAAATGGCCAGGTGAAAGTGAAGTGCAAGTTACTGTCTTTTATTTCAGTTTTTCTCGCAAAAACAGTTATCTGGAAAGCGTGCTGCATGAGGGAAGGTTTCTTTTGCCGTAAGCGTACATGCTTGTGAGAGCTTGCTTTGTTGTTACAGCTCATCGTAGCGGCTTCCTGCCAGGTTGAATGCGGCTACAACGTGTACGAAAATCGGGAGGATGGTGTGAAATGCTTGGTGAGCATTTTAATTTCTGCATGATGTACACAGCGTGCTGCACACCTAACTCACCGTGATTCCCCATTGACCCGTGATTTAGCAAAACCTAGTTAAATGTTGTAGAATAAACGCAAATAGGTTTTGTTTAGCATTTTTAAATAATTATTCGTATAATATAAAGGACTTCATTCGCACAAGCCTGGCGTTAATAAAAAATTCCCTGCTTTATTCGATTAGGACTCAGACATTTTCGTTGCAAGATATATAACGCCTGATGCAACTTAAGGGTGTAAGAATGCATAACAGCTTTTACTGCTATAGCACTCGAGCTTTCAATCTTCCGTTGAAAGTAAGTGGACACAGGCAACTCACGCATACAGCCCTTGTACACCAATGTCAAAACAAAACCAAAAAATAAACTATGAACAAATATAAAAGAACAATAAAAAGTATTCACTAGAACAAAGGCTATATTATAAAAAGCAATTGTACTCTTGAGATCATCATGATTCGCAGAAACCTTTCCACGCTTCTGGTAAAGAAAAGCAACGACCCATGAAAAAGCCTTTCCGTCACACTGCGTATGCTATGAAAATCTTCGGCAGACTGATAAATGTAAATGCGAATCTATTGCTATTTGTTTATCGATATTGCTGAAGAACAAGGATGTGTTCGTCATCGTGCGTGGAAGAATGACGTTATTGTTAATAATATATAAATTATTGCACGTCGGGAAACAGTAACCGTGGACTCACTATAATAAGAGAAGCGATATCAAGGGGCGTATTTCTGCCCCCACATGGTGGTCTAGTGGCTAAGGTACTCGGCTGCTGACCCGCAGGCAGTGGGATGTTATCCTCGCTGTGGCGGCTGCATTTCCGATGGAGGCGGAAATGTTGTAGGCCCGTGTACTCAGATTTGGGTGCACGTTAAAGAACCCCAGGTGGTCGAAATTTCCGGAATCCTCCACTATGGCGTTTCTCATAATCATATGGTGGTTTTGGGACGTTAAACCCCACAAATAACTCAATCAAGTAGTGTATTTCTAGAAAATACATGTTTTCTTGCCGATAAAGCTCCATGCCAGATGACCTCGACATTGCTGTACTAGTGATAACATTAAATCATACACTAACGCTACATACACAGTAGTGCACAACTATAGCTGCTCCCTTACTGGATCCTGTACAGTCACACGTCCGTCATCCAGCTTCATTTTTTTAGGTGGTCTGCCCATCTCAGGCATACATCCTTCTTTGGGGAAGTTGGTGCAACCTTAAGCACGTACATAGCTAGCGCAAGACTACGACTGAGATTTACAGTCTAGAAAACGTAGTACACAGGAAGGAGACGTCTCCTGAACGCCACTCGCCCTGTATACTATCTTTTAAGGATGATTTTAAAGATGATTGCCTTTTTGGGGATATTTGAAAGCAGAAATTTTTGTCTCTCTGTCAGTCTGCCTGTCTATCTGTCCCATGATTAAGCCACCTGGCCAAAGTTTAAACGCTTGATAGACGTCCGGCTATATTGAACTGGTGTCTGCGTTCGTTCTTGTGGACATTGTCAATGAAAAAGCAAATATTAAGCACAGCTGAGGCGCAACATCAATATGCAAGAATTAGGTAGTGTGTTTCTCTTTTAGAAAATACGTAAAAACGTTATTATAAACACCGTAGTGTTTCTTACGCTGCGCTGAAAATGCGACACTATGCACAAAAAACATGGCTGGCAGAAGTCTTTCGACATTCGCAGCGAAGCACGTGGATATTTTTTTGTTTCAGTTTTTCTGACTGGGATAAAATATACTCATTTGAAAAAGAGCGAAGAAGCAAAATGGAAAGGACAACAAGAACAATAACGACAATACAAGTAGCGACAATGACAACAACAAATCCAGACATGTTTACCCAAAGCAACTTTTTTTTCCGTTATATAAACGGCCAATACGTGGTTTGAGCTGTGTCAACCCATTCCCAAAACTTACGCGTGCATGAACGTAAATTAAATAGATGAATTACATCTTCCTTTTTGTTTGTTTTTCAGCTGGAGTACAGTCGTACATCGAACAACAAGAAATTCAGAAAAAGAACGGGAGTGTACAGAACTGGCGTTTGCAGGAATGGTTACTGCACTGTCGGGAAGAACTCAATGAACACTACAACTGACGACTGAGTAGTGTGCAGGCTGTTTGTTGTGAGGGCAAAATGTGGAAGTTTAAAAAATAAACACAGTGGCACTCTGCTACACCTACAGTACAAGAGAGACAAGGGGCTCAATTTTAACTGGAATCTAAGTAAAAAGGCTGAGGTCAGTGGAAATGGAAGTATTGCGGTCGCGTAGAGTACGGGAATCCTCATGTCCTCGACCTGTGAAATATGTTGCTGTAAATAAACAGTTTTTTGACACCAGTAAACTTGCACGTTTATGTATCGTTTCTGGGGCAAATGTACCTTGCATGCAGCTAGTTTGGCTGCACACGATACAGGCTACTTTAAGCTTAGGTTGTCATATACTGACGGTAACATGAAAATTTTCATTGCGACCCCGCTGAAGTGGACCGCCTTTCTTCCACTGAAGTTTTGTCAACAGGTGGAAAAATAAATACAGGAGAACACGTAAGCCCCTTCTTTCATTTTGACGTAAACTACAAACTGTATTTACTGTGCTTACTATACAGGTTCATAATGTGGTGAGCCAACTTGAGAAACGGAGTGTCCATTCCTGACGCACATATTGTTTGCATGCCGTTTATGCGTTTCTGCCAAAGCGACTATCATGAAACCGTATTTTGACCTTTCGAAAACATAACCAAACACATCGCATTCAAAGCGTGAAGCTGGATGATGCGTTTTAATAAACTGGAAAGCCTTGAAAGTGGGATTTATTTATTGTACTTCGTGAACTTTCGTTAACTCGCTTGACAACTAAGTGCAAGGGTACCCGTAAGGTGCTTCAGTGCCAGCTGTCCCATTGTGTTACACTGCACAGTTATTGGACGGTATTTGTGAACGCTCTTACTGAGCATACGTAGAAGGTATGGATTTAACAAATAAGATATTCACTAAATATAGCTGTAGCTCGATCTCGTATTGTTGCCGTCTGTGAAACACTAGTTAACTACTGGCTGTGATTGGAGAGCGTCTTGAAGAACACTCGGTGTGAGCGTAGTCAGAGACGAGCAGACAACAAAAGGCGAAACTACGTGCTAAACCGAGTGCCGTACGTATTTCCGCCAGCTGCGGCACGCGGGGCCAGGGCTTGCAACGTATAGGCTTTTGCTGGCGCATGACAGCTCCGCGCATTGAACGCACAGGTGCGGACAATAGGTGATTGGTTAACATTCGCAGAAAAGGGTAAATTCACCCGCGTCCAAGCGGAACGCTATACGAGGCGTTCAACAGGTATTCTGGTACAGTGCCGGGTGCTGTTGGGTTTAGTCTGATATGTTGTTGCTGCGTCAGAGGTTTGTTTCTTTGCACAAACATTTCGTTCACTTGTTCTTTCGAGACAGTTACCCCAGCAACGTTGTGAGCCTATGTCGAAGCTACCTTGGCAGTGATTCAGTGACCAGACTTGGAAAGACAATGCAGGAACGGCAGAATAAATAACAAGAAAGGACAGGTCGAGAATGAATCAAGCACAGCAGTGGTCCCGTAATCTGTGTAGCCACACTGCAGTTTTCACGTTCAGCAGAGCAAACGACATCGAGACTAGCTCTTCTGTATTTACAACATGCTGATACTAGTGCATCCACTGGACATTGTTAAATATGGGACAGCCATGTTTTACGTCTTTCAAGGTAAGCCTCGCTTTCGCGTTCTTGTGATTTGTCGTGTCAAACGTTCCTGTGGGAATTCGCATTCAAAGAAGCTGTGCGTTGGTTGGCAAAAAAGAAGTGGAACCCACTAAGACTCACTCAGACTCAGACTCACCAAAATTTTTCTGCGCCGGACTCCCTCGGACTTTCACTCACGAAAATGTTCTTCAAGAGGACTCGGTCAAACTCACTAAACATTACTTATCCAGAATCACACAGACTCACTGCTCGATCTGAGACCGAATGAGTTCGAGTATGTTGACTCGCGAACGATTTCGCATACTTACGGTTGTAGGCCTTGTAATCGAGGCAACGCCGCTGTTTTCTCACTTGGAGCGAACACAGCTCATCGAAGTGTTGTGCTTAACAAAACTAGCAGCCTATGATTGCTGAGAGTTAGATGGTATAGCGAGTACTTTAGAAGGCATTCTATTGTCATTTTCGTTTCACTCTCTTTTACAGTGACGTGAACTTTCCAGCAATGCAGTTCGCCAACTAAAACTGGCACATTATTAACAGCAAGAAGAGCATGTCCAAAAATTTCAATACCAAGAGCAAGTTTAGAAAGTCTACAACGTCTTATTCGCCTGTATTGCGATCGGTAATGGCATTCGGATAAGTGTTAAGTGCATAGAAGAGCAATTGGTGAGAAAAGTGTGTTGTCTAGCGTTAAGGGCGAGAAGTGCACACCCATTTAATGAAACGAAGCGTGCACCATTTAATGAAAGAAATGAAAAGCAGCGCACACCATTTAATGAAACGGCATTGAGCCAGTACCACAAGCTCAGTTATGTATATCTAGTTACAATATATATGGAATGGCCAGGAAGGGATGCGTTGAGACAACGCAGCCAGCGTATCGATGGATGTATTGTCATCAAAGTACGCCCTCTTATCTGCATGGTTTACTCATCATATCATACTTCTTTGTCGCTGTTATGCAATAATATAGGATCTCATAGCTCGTGCTTAGGGCACTACACTCTAGCCGCTTATATAGTATCAATGAATTTGTGCCACTCTGTTGCGTAGATGTCAGCCGCTGTGCTCTCGAGTATTTAGAGAAACCAGATTGTGGTTTAGTCGAACACCTGAATGATGCGTGAGCGAATGAAAAATCAAGCAAACAAACAATAAATACAAATAATCAAAGGATTCAACAATGAACAGAGAGTAACATAATAACGTAATCATTCACCCCCTTTTTCGTGCCACTGCAGTCACCTGGCATATCTAGGAGCGCAACAGCACTCTCAAGATATCACCTAATATTATCGGCACTATTCCCGGACACCAAATTTTCCCGAATCCTAATGTACCACCCTTAACCTCTCAGTTCTGAAGGAAAAAAGCAAGATTATATAGCCGCTAGCATAACTGCCTCCGCATTGAATAATGACATGACTTTTAGCCAACAAACACGTCACCACATGGCACCACCATAATGCTTCCTGTGCTTTCGTCAGCGACCGCATGGCTTACAGGCCATACTTATGCTTTTGTTTGCGTTAACCACAGTGCCTTTCCCATGATATGATTCCTCCCTGGCATGTGAGGCGTTTCTTCTGAGACTCGGGTTTTTCACAATAAGTGGGCACTTATTTTTTTGTCTCTGGCGCTCATGTGCCTCATAACTTTACTCCTTAGTGCCTGCAGCCTTGTTCTTTGTGCTACCTGTCCCCTAGTATTGATGTTAGCTTCACAATAAAATGATAGCTCATCATAAAAAGAAGATTCATTGAATACTGATGACACTTTTCCAGCTTGCTGTCTACACACACTTTTAGTACACAGAATCACTGGGGCTGAAGTAACAGAAACTGGCACAAGTACAAACAGACCCCTAAGCTCTGTTGTTGCCAGCAGACCTTGCCGGATTTCCTACGTTTTGATGGAACATAACGTAAGTTTCAAAGCGCTTTTGTCTATTTTTTCTGACTTAGAACAGAAAACTTTCGGGATGCTTTATGTTGTGGGTCATGTTAGCTGACCGGTCGTGCTAGAAGGCTAAGTGTCAAAATAATTTCGATTCGTTGCAACCAGCGATCACATCTCATTGAGCATGCCATGCAAAAAATTCACAGCATATCCACGAAGTGAAAGGTGATGAGAAAGCTGAAGCATCCGTCCATCCATCCATCCATCCATCCATCCATCCATCCATCCATCCATCCATCCATCCATCCATCCATCCATCCATCCGTTCGTCCGTCCGTCCGTCCGTCCGTCCGTCCGTCCGTCTATCTATCTATCTATCTATCTATCTATCTATCTATCTATCTATCTATCTATCTATCTATCTATCTATCTATCTATCTATCTATCTATCTATCTATCTATCTATCTATCTATCTATCTATCTATCTATCTATCTATCTATCTATCTATCTATCTATCTATCTATCTATCTATCTATCTATCTATCTATCTATCTATCTATCTATCTATCTATCTATCTATCTATCTACCTATCTATCTATCTATCTATCTATCTATCTATCTATCTATCTATCTATCTATCTATCTATCTATCTATCTATCTATCTATCTATCTATCTATCTATCTATCTATCTATCTATCTATCTATTGGTCCATCCATCGGTCCGCCCACGCGTTCATCCGTCTGTCTGTCTGTCTGTCTGTCTGTCTGTCTGTCTGTCTGTCGGTCCCTATCTATTTACAGCAAGCATGCATCAGATGAATGGGCGGATGGAAGGGCGCTTACCCCACTCAAATTCATTCACTGCATAGATATGCTGTGAATTTCTTAATGCGAAAACCACCAATGCCATTCCGTGCTATTATTTCCTAGGACATAGACACATAACCCCATCTAGTGAGCTATTCTTAAACCTAACTAGAAGTGTCTACTACAACATACACTACGAGGGAATGATCCACGCCCTAGAGAGCTTCGACCCTAAAACAGCCGTGTAGCTACATTTAGGTGCAAGTTGTAAGAACCCGAGGAGTAAAAACGTATCCAGGTTTCTCTGCAAAGGCATGCCTTATCCTCATGTGGTTGCTTAGGCATATGAAAATCATAGATTCGGTAGAAACACTTTTATGATTTTTAAAGCGAAACCATCTCAGTCTTTCGTATCTCATGATATAATAACACGTGCACCATTTGTAGTACGCGAAAAGAAGTCGCACTCACATTTAGGAAGCCGAAACTGCTCCAGGATATATATTATAGTTTCTGCTTCGCATCGAAAATTTTGTAGACTTTTGCTCAAAATAGACAAATAAATCTTTTTGTATAGGTGGCACTTCGCGTGTTATTTTTGTACTTTTTTCGTACGCTTTAACCAGTGCGCACAATATATGTGTAATGCATCGCGCCAAGTTCTCCCAAACAATATCACAATAATACTGTTCCATTGCTGGTTTAGTTTTTGTGTAGTATGTCGCTAGGACCGCCACATAGTGCCGCGTACAGCAGGACAACGCCTGCTGTTCGCGGCAAAAAGATGAGATGTTTGCTTAACTTCGCACTCTTCTTTTAGGGACCATTGACATGGGTTGTTTGACTTCGTAAATATCTCAAATACTCCTCAACGTATCGGGAGCCCAAATAAGCACGTGAACGCCGGAACAAAATTTATTTTTTTTTAAAACTACGGATCAATTTACACAACTGTGGTAGTACTTTTAGGAGTTACTCACTTTTCGGTAATTTATAACCAGACAGGATGTATATGTCCGCGTGCGGCCGTTCAATCAGTTTCTGAATTGTTTGCCGGATGACGAAATTTAGCAACCTGACATCTTTTAGCCTTTCGAATTAGAAAAGTTGGTGCCCATTGGAGGAGCCAACAGAGGAGCAGATAAACAGCGCCCAACACAAACACAATAAGCCAATCTGTTGTTTTTTTTTGGCTGTATCGGTGGATTTTCCTGAAAACCTGAAAAAACTTGTCTTCTGACGTTTTCATCAGGTGCAGTTACATAGGTGATAAATAGTTGGAATTTGAGTGTTTACGTAGTTTTCAATAAAATTGCGCATTGTGTCAATGCTGCGGTGCGTCTTTCACCTTGTAGTTTTGTACCATTTTCGCGTCGTGTTTAAGATGTTAGAGAACAATAAAGAACCACTGCTAAGGGCGGTAAACGGGCTGTCACTTGAAGTCGGCAGCAAGCGTAAACATTCGAAGCGTTATAAACGCTGTGATTTAAAAGTACGAATAGAGCAGTAGGGAAAAGAAAGCGTATCGGGATAGTAAGGATAGATCTTTGGCTCATGATAGTTAAGATAGATTGGTCATAATGGTGACATTCATCAAGTTTCCGAGATTGAGATGGTTTTAATGTTTAACAACTCTTGAAGAAAATCTAGATTTTTAAAATTATAGATTGAATGCCGCTTTGACAAAAGAGGTATTGCTTGTTCAACATTTTTTCTATAAATTTAGGTGGTAGTTTTGGATGGTAGTTTTGGGTGCTCCGCAGCCAGCGGCGGAGTAAAGAAAGTGCGGAGGAAGTAAGGACATCAATTACGTAACTTCTGACTTTACACCCGGGAGGGGGGGGGGGGGGGGCAGGTGCCGTGCTGCCCGGACATTGCGAACGTGCGGATTGTCTAAGCATGTCCGCAAAGCCGGCGCACGAGCGCGGGATAAGTTTGGTCACATGACGCCTGACATTACGCGCGCCCGCTATTAGCTCTGCTCTCAGAGCAACGCAACAGTTCCATTCGGTAGACGAGAGCACACGACTCCGCTGACCCCGTGTGGTGCTCTGGCTCCTCGTTCCCCTGGCTCCGGCTCAACCAATGAAACTCGCTATAAGAAAGTGTTGAAAATTGTGCTTCACTGCATTCGTCATCACCAGGATAATAGTCTTTAGCGCGCCATAGGTCATTGCGCAAGTATGACAGCTGGCTCAGAAGCCTTAAAGAATTTTGAATGCTGATGACATCGGAGAAGAGCTGCAGAACCTCAAACCAGGCTCCTATGCCTCCCTGATTTTGCAGGGAACCTCAGTGGCGAAAGACTGCGTATGCGAAGAGGCAACTGTAGGCCGCCCCATGAACGACGTCTCTCGGCGTAGTCATGCCAACGGCGGTAATGTATGCATGTATTACGAGATCAATTCAGCTTGTCTTCATACATTTTTCCTACGAAAGAATATAGCCTTCAACTAATACGCATGTGTGAGCACCGTGTTGGTAGCGTCACATTTTGTGTCAAAATTGATCGACCTAGTGCATGCGCTCTGACAAACCGTATTCTATCAGGGTGTGAGGTGGTTCTGCTACAAAGGGGCCATGAGATATGTTTCCAGCTGAAGTCCATATGGAATGACATGTTAAACAGCGCACGCCCAGCAGAGAAACCCCGTATGATATGAATGTATTCAGTATTGTAGAAATTTAGCAATTCAACATCGAAGTAAACCAATCGCACGATATTAGCTGAGGGAATAACGATCTGCACAACTAGGAAGACCAACGCTGGACAAATGGAAGCAAGACTCCAGGAGATGGTCGAGGCAATGAAAAGCTACTTAGTCGACACGGGGCTACGGGGCTCTCCTGAGAAATGAGACCTCTTGTTGGACAGCCCACGAAAGCTCGGAAGACCACCTAAGAAAATTTCTGACTTTCAGATCAAAGGCGTCACTCTGACCACCAAGAGTGGGAACGATCATCGCGACCGTGCCCCATATACGGATGATCGGGTTTGGCTCGAGACCAAAGGTACAAACGAGGAGACGACAGGGTGCCTCAATAACAAAGTCATGGCACCAATTCTAATAATTCCAAGAGTCACAAACAGACTGATTAATTTATATGTGGGTTTTAACGTCTCAAAACCACCATATAATTATGAGAGACACCGTAGGGTAGGACTCCAGAAATTTCGACCACCTGGAGTTCTTTAACGTGCACCCAAATCAGAGCACACGGGCCTACAACATTTTCGCCTCCATCGAAAATGCATCCGCCACAGCCGGGATTTGATCCGGTGACCTGCGGATCAGCAGCCGAATACGTTAGCCACTAGACCGCCGTGGCGGGGTTACTAACAGAAGTAAATGCATCAAGGAACGTAACGTCGCACACATGGTCTATGTCCTTAAAATGAGCCATACCACGTACGTACAGATATTCGTCCGATGGAACAAAGCAGACAAGGACAATATAGATGCTCTCATAAGACCTACACATCAGCCGTACGTCTCCCATCATACACTGGCAACGAAAGATTTTCGCAGTGGAAGTCCACAACAGATTGGACGAAATATTTGAAGCTCAGCACATGGTCCAACTCGAAAAGCTCTCCAGCACGTGGCACTGCCCGTTGCCATTGTTCACAGTATCCAAAGCCTAGCCGGAGCCCAACGTCCTCAAGATGTAGGCCCTGGGACTATAGGGCTCTATTAGCCATAGTCTTCAGATAGGGAATACCCGCGCCCTGCGTGGCCGGTGACTTCCCGCACGCCAGATGCGTAAATAAATGTTGTTTCTCTCTCTCTCTCTCTCCAGCACGTAGGCGGGGAGAGAAATAATGGAGAAATTGAACATCAATTGCCACGAAATGAGGGGCCCCAAGGAAATGATCAACCCACGCGTATGAGGCAATATTATCACTGAACTGTTGCAAAAAAAGAAAAAAAACATGCATCAGATATACAACGTAGAATGGAGGAAATATTGCACGATAGCAATCCTGAAAAACCATGGCAAGAACGACAATGCCTTATTCGTGGATGCGGCCAGGTACCCCGAAAAGTAAGCTTTCACGACCATGGCGATTGACACAAAAGAAATGATAGCGTTGGTCAGCTCCGTAAAAGCCAGGCACTCAGAAGCCACGGAAGAAGTTGCCATAGCGCTAGCTATACTTAGCAGAAGTAGCAGCAGAATTATTAGCAACTTCAAACCAGCAATTCAAAACTACACAAGAAGTTGGATCTCGAATGAAGTGGCCAGAATCATAAATAGCAAGACAGAGGACTTCAAGAACGAAGGCTATGAGCCTAGGTATTTGAAATCGATCCCGCCGCACATGGGAGAAGATGAAGAAAATTTCAGGACCCCCCCCCCCCCCGCCCCCACCCCCCAACCACAACCGGAAAAAACCTGAATGAGAAGGCCCACCTTGCCACGCGCGAGCTCACAGTATGCGGCTTGGAACACCCATCTCATTAACCCAGGAGGACCGCTCCTGAGTTTGTTGATAAGGATGGGCTTTTCACCTTCCACGACATATTGACCCAATGCAAATAAAACAAAAGGAGATACATCAATAACCCAACAGTAAACTAGACGCGTCACAAGAGGTAGACTGAAGACGCCTACAAACGAGAACATTTGAAAATTCAGCGCACCTCAACTGCATTTAGCCCGAGCAATTCTCCGACGCTACCTGTATCCTATGTAAGCACGAATACGCAGACACAGAACACACCCTTTGGACACGCACGCTCACTACACGGCTTTTCGATCACAAAAATCCGGACTTCCCTATGAGACGCGTTGGCTCGATGCTCTGACTACCTCGGAATTTAAAGACTAAGTTTGACCCATGCTGAAGGCCCGGTAAGCCGCGGAAAAGCTAAATCTTTCTGCGACCACTTGAAGGGCCTATAAAGGCCTGGCCGCTAATCTGCAGGTTTTAAATAAAGTTGTTTTCCTTTTCATTCAGAATTTTTAGGTGGGCCATCAGGACATTACAGGTGCGTAGCAGCCACGAGTATCGATGTCGCGACCACCGTTTGAAATTTTCTTGTTTTGTTTTGATGTGTCCCTGAGCTACATTGGCAGGTTCGCTGCAGGCTCTATAACACAAGCGTAGAAGCAGCGAACATAAATCAACGACCATGTTCTTGCTGTGCAGCCCAGTGTGCTTGAAATGCGACATTAAAAATTTTCACTTTTGTTTCTGCTGTGCGCAATTTCTCTATAACACCCTTTGACGTCGCTGCAAAACTGGCCGCTGAAATTCAGACGGCTGTGATGTATATGTTCAAGCAAAGAGAGAGAGAGAGATAAAGATGCAAGGAAAGGCAGGGAGGCTAACCAGACGCACATCCGGTTTGCTACCCTGCACTGGGGAAGGGATGAATGGGAGAAAAGAGGTTCAAGCAAAATTACATCATTATGCCACGAGCTGAAGTAGGTGACAACAAAAGTACGAACAATGTCTAGTTCTAAATTTCCAAGTTTCAATGCGTGAGGTTAGTTACAGCGTAGTATCACACTGTTCCGCAGCAGGCTACAGATCGGTGGCTCTTGATTTCATGAAATCACGCAGCGCATATCAAAATGACAGTCAGTAGGAAGAGTTCAGAGACCGCACTTTCAAGCTGTGATTTCTTAGTGATAGTCTTCGTAAAGCCTACATGGTTAGTAGTACTAAACGTGTTGTGTTGCCTACTTTCTGGTACATTGATAAGCTAAGGCTAGCAGGATGGTCATATCATAGCTCCTTCAATCCTTAACCAAGTCTCTATCATTCTACTTCTTATTGTGTATGTGTGTGCGTGTGCGTATGCTTTGTGTGAGTGTGTTTTGTATACTGTAATCCGCAAGTCTGATGTTACCAAGTGTTCCGTAAAGGTATACGTAGCGACAAACAGAAGCTCTACATCTGAGCTGCATGAGTCTGCGAAGACCACGACTTTACTATGGCTGCTCCTGCAGGTTCCCACCGTGTGAACTCTTTGTCAACTGGTTGGGTGGAAGGAACTGGCCCCGTACCGGACGGAACATTATGCATGGTAACGTATAAGCACATGATACATCTAATAATCACATCTAAACGTATTAGTGACTCATGTTGATTGATTTGTGGGGTTTAACGTCCCAAAACCACCATATGATTATGAGAGACGCCGTAGTGGAGGGCTCCGGAAATTTTGACCACCTGGGGTTCTTTAACGTGCACCCAAATCTGAGCACACGGGCCTCGACATTTCCGCCTCCATCTGAAATGCAGCCGCCGCAGCCGGGATTTGAACCCGCGACCTGCGGGTCAGCAACCGAGTACCTTAGCCACTAGACCACCGCGGCGGGGCTATTAGTGACTCATGTTAATTGATTGATATGGGTTCAACGTCCCAAAGCCACCATATGATTATGGGAGACACCGTAGTGGAGGGCTCCGAAAACTTCAACTACTTTGTGTTCTTTAAAGTGTGTCTGAATCTGAGTACACGGGCCTACAGCATTTTTGCCTCCATCGAATAGGTAGCCGCTGCAGCCAGAATTTGATCTCGTGACCTGCGGGTCAACAGCCGAGTACTTTAGCCACTAGACTACCGCGGCGGGGTTTGTGACACACGTTAAGTGACACAATTAATAACAAAGCAAACATTACCAGCTGCTCCTATTTTTTCCTTGGTCTAAATAGGTGATCGTAGCATGGAAACTGCTCTATCGTTGATTTTGTTAGTTTTTTTCTAAGGCTCATATTTAATGACGCGAAACAAACTTATTCCACAAGGAGGCATAGAAAATACAGAGTTGGAGTACGGTTATTATTTACTTCATAACTTCCGGCACGTCACTGAATCGTTCACGCTGGTGCGGTGTGGAGCTATTGTCGAGGCAAAACAAAATGAGCCGAATCACATCGTGTTGTTTTCATAAAATACTTTTGCAGTTGCGTAGCAAGTAAAGTGAGGCTGAGATGAACAATTGCCAAGGAAAAATAAAAATGCCGTAGAAAGACGGCGACACGCGTGTACGTTCCAATTACTGTATTCTTGACAAGTGCGGTAATTTCTTTTTATTACTTCTCTGTTTTGTCGACTCACGAGCTGCCGTATGATCGTAGCGAATGTTAAACCTGATCAGGCAAGGAACACAATTCACGTTTCATGCTTTAAGAAAGTTTTATATTATATAAAATACAGTGTCTTGTCTTTGATGAAATGTAGTAACAAACAGTACACACACACACACATATATATATATATATATATATATATATATATATATATATATATATATATAACTGCAGATAACTGCAGATAATGGCAAGTTATCTTTTCTTCCACTTACACAACTATTTGGTTTAATAACTACTGCTATGCTTTCCTTGGCATTATTGTCTGTTAGATCTCAGTATTATTGTGTCAAAGCACGGAAAAACGAGCTCTTTGGTACACACTTCTTTCCATTATATATATATATATATATATATATATATATATATATATATATATATATATATATATATATATATATATATATATATATATATATATTGTGATCATTAGTTATGCGTCCCCTCTTTTCATCTGTTCATAATCATCATCACCAGTCAAGTTGAGGTTGTGGGACACATACTCGAGTCAATAAAGAAGAGTCTTGAGTGTACTCGACGCCATCTTAGAAGTGGTGGAGAGTGCTGCCCGGTTCCTGGGTCCTCTCGCGTTCTCGGACACCCCAGCGTCTTCTAGAACACATCCCTGGAGCTCCATTCAGGCCGCCGCTTAAACGACCTGGGTCCGGTAATGTCGCAAGCCGCCCAGTCCAGCGTGCCAGCTTCGCCACTGCTCCCACCGCCAAGAAACCCTTCTCACCTGGTCACCAGCCCTCGAAAGGATCCTCCGCTGTTCGCAGGGCTTCCGGGTGAAGACGTTGAAGACTGGCTCGAGGAGTATGACCGCGTGAGCGTTATCAACAACTGGGATGAGCCTGCCAAACTCACCCACGTTGCATATTTCTTGAGCGGTGTCGCAAAAACGTGGTTTTTCAACCATGCCACAAATTTTCCGACATTGCCCGCCTTTACACGTCAGCTCCGCCAGATTTTCGCCAACCCGTCGGTGCGCTCGGATATCGCCAAGAAAAGGCTTGGTGCACGTGTTCAACGCCCCGGTGAGTCTTACACTTCTTACATTGAAGATGTTCTCGCCCTTTGCCGCCGCATCGACAACCATATGGCGGAAAACGGCCGTGTGCGCCACCTGCTAAAAGGCATTGCAACTGTCGCTTTTAATGCGCTTGTTGTGCAGAATCTTCAGACCGTAGCCGATGTTGTCGCTACCTGTCAGCGCCTTGAGGAGCTTCACACCACTCGGTTACAACCTGATATGTCTGATCTGAGCTCAAGTCATGATACAACAGAGCTGCGTGCATTGATCCGCTCTATCATCGAGCGAGGAACTTTATGCACAGGCTTCACCTCGTCACCTCGAGATCCGAACGACGCCACCCGCTACTAGTTTACGCGACGTCGTGAGGAAGGAACTGGCCGTGATTACTAGTACACCAGCTCCGAGTTCACATACCATGCCCAGTTATGCTCACGTTGCTGCAACGACACCTACGCCTCACCAAAGCCTGGCCTCGATGACTGTCACACCTGTCCCGAGCTCATATCCTGTGGCCACGCCAACGTATGCTCAGGTTGCTGCTAGGACGCCTGCACCTCAGCAAAGCCCAATGCAGCTACCAGTGCCCGAAGTGCATGGTTCGCTCAACTCACTCGTACCGCGACCATCTTCCCAGCCTTACAACGCCTGGCGCAGTTCGCGGCCGACTTGCTTCTATTGCGGCATCCGTGGTCATATTTCAAGATTTTGCCGACGCCGTCAGCAAGACGAACACGAAGCTACGATAACCTTGAACGCGACGACTTCTACGCCACTGGACCACCCTATCGTCGGCTGTATCCGAACAGCACACGTCGCTCGCCGTCTCCGCAGAACTTTGACCCAGTTGGCAGTTCCTGGTTCTCACGTCGTCACTCACCTTTACCGATGCAGGGTTCCTCTTCTCCTCTCCGACCTTCTACTTCAATTCCTGACCGCCAACTGGAAAACTGAACAGTGCAGCTTCGGGAGGGAAAGCTGCATCTTTCGAACTGCGTCAAACTCCTCCGAATCGCCCATCGAATGTTTTATTCGTGTATCTTGAAGGTATACAGACACAGGCACTGGTGGACACAGGCGCATCACTTTCCGTAATTCGTGCAGACTTTTGTGCCCGCTTGAAAAAAGTTAGGACGCCCTACGATGGTCCTCCCCTTCGTTGCGCAGATGGAGTCCCTATTAAGCCTTCAAGTGTTTGCACAGTCCGCGTTTTCATAGATGGAATCCTTCACCACATTCAGTTTCTTGTACTTCCTTTGTGCACTCACACAGTAATTTTAGGATGAGACTTCCTTTCTTCGGCATCAGCTTTCATATCGTGTCGTCAGCGAGTCATTCAAATGTCAGCTACTGAGAGTTCATCCGATGTCGATCCATACAGCTTACGTTTCGTTGCTGCCGCTGATTGTTTCATTTTGCCAGGAGATGAACAACTTCTAACGATCGCTTCGGATACTATAGTTAACGGTGACGTGTTCATAGCTCCATCAGTTCGCTCCAAACCGGCGGGGCTTACCATAGCCCCCGGCCTTGTGCGGTTTAACGACGGTAAAGCATTGGTCACCGCCTTGAATCCAACTTCTCCGCCAGTGATGCTGCCCCAGGGCACTGCTGTGAGCTGCTTCGCTGACAGTGAGCTGCTTCGCTGACAGTGAGCCCATTTCGCTGGTTCCCCTTCACGCAGAATCACCGCCTTTGTCTGCTACTACTGATATCAAGGCTACCACTGTTACCTTAAACTAGACCATAAGTCCTCACCTCACTTCCGAGCAAAAAAGAGACCTCTTAAACCTTCTCCAAAAGCACAGCCTTTCGTTTGATGTACATTGCAATGTTCTGGGCCGCACCTTCGTTGCAGAGCACAGCATCGAAACCGAAGGCAGCTCCATCGTACGCCGCAGCCCATACCGTCTCTCTTCGGCGGAACGGCAAATTATTGAGGAAAACGTCACCAACATGCTCAAACGGGATATTATTCGACCTTCATCCAGCTCCTGGTCGTCTCCTGTGGTGTTGGTACGGAAAAAGGATGGCTCTGTCCGCTTTTGTGTTGATTACAGAGCGCTCAATAAGGTCACAAAAAAGACGTATATCCGTTGCCACGCATAGAAGATGCCCTGGACTCCCTACAAGGCGCAGAATATTTCTCCAGCCTCGACCTCCGATGCGGGTATTGGCAAAATACCTATGCGCGAAGCAGACAAGGAGAAAACAGCGTTTGCGACGCCTGACGGGCTTTACGAATTTAACGTCATTCCTTTTGGCTTATGCAACGCTCCAGCAACATTCGAGCGCATGATAGATACTGTCTTACGTGGTCTCAAATCAAAAACATGTTTATGTTATTTAGACGACATCGTCATTTATGCTTCTACTTTTCCTCAGCACATTAAGCGTTTGGACGAAGTTCTAACGTGCATTTCGAACGCTGGCCTACAGCTCAATACAAAAAAGTGCCACTTCGCCAGCACAAGCATCAATGTATTGGGTCACCTTGTCAGCAAAGATGGCGTTCGACCCGACCCCGACAAGGTTGCTCCCGTAATTAGTTTTCCACGTCCGCGCAATCAAAAACAATTGCGAAGTTTCGTGGGCCTGGCGTCTTACTTCCGCCGCTTCATCCGTCACATTGCTGCCATTGCGGGGCCGTTACACAAGCTTCTGACGTCAGGAACGTATTTCACGTGGACTGACGAGTGCGAGTGTGCTTTCCAAGCCCTTAAGCGTGCTTTGACATCAGACCCCATCCTCCGTCACTTCGATGAGAGTGCACCCACTTTCCTGCACACAGATGCCAGCGGCCACGGAATCAATGCTGTCCTCCTCCAGCGCAACGACACTTGACGTGAGAGAGTAGTTGCGTATGCCAGCCGCGCACTAACACCTGCGGAGCAGAACTACCCGATAACAGAGCAGGAATGTCTCGCTGTCGTTTGGGCCATCCAAAAATTTCGACCTTATCTGTATGGACGCCACTTCACTGTGGTTACCGACCACCATGCCCTACGCTGGTTGTCCTCGCAGAAGAATTTGTCTGGGCGCCTCGGTCGCTTGATACTGCGTTTGCAAGAGTACACTTTTGACGTTGTGTACAGGTCCGGCAAACAGCATCAGGATGCTGACGCTCTCTCTCGCTGCCCTCTGCCACTTTCATCTTCAACCACGCATCCTCAATGCCCCTCAGGTGATCAAGCGGCTTCCTCTTTACTCACGTTATCACCCTTGGCAGTCGCTAGGTCACTACCTTTAAACAGCAGCGCCCAGTTTGCCGCGTACCAACGTGACGACCCCTACTGTAACCGCATCATCAGAAACTTGAATAGCTTGCCTTCTCCACCTAATGCCAGACTACGTCGTCAGCTACAGCTGTTCAAGTTAGAGGACAATGTCCTGCAGCACTATACTTACAATGCGGATGGGCATCGGTGGGTGCCAGTACTTCCCCGTTCGCTGCGAAAATAGGTTGTCGAAGCATTGCACGACGACCCATGAGCTGGACACTTGGGATTTCAAAAGACCTACAACCGCGTTAGAAGCCGTTTCTTCTGGCCTGGTCTTTCTACCTTTGTGGCTAATTATGTCGCTTCTTACGCACTTTGTCAACGCCGGAAACGACCAACTTCAGCTCCTGCTGGCTTAATACAACCCATTCCATGTCCCGACACACCTTTTGTCGTTGTCGGAATAGACCTCGTCGGGCCACTTCTCGTGACGCCAGCGGACCACCGCTGGATCGTCACAGCCGTCGACCACCTCACACGATACGCGGAGACCGCTCCTCTACGTACTAGCTCTGCCTCAGACGTTGCCGCCTTCTTTTTAGAAGCCATTGTGTTGCGTCATGGTGCACCTCGCGCGTTGTTGAGTGACCGAGGCAAGGCCTTCCTGTCAGCAATTCTCGGCGAAATCCTGAAAAGTTGTGGCACAGTTCATAAGGCCAAATCCGCTTACCACCCGCAGACAAATGGGCTGACAGAGCGATTCTACCGTACTCTAATCGACATGATATCCATGTACATCGGACCGAACCACGATAATTGGGACAAAATCTTGCCGTTCGTAACATTTGCACACAACACCGCTGTTCAACGAACCACCGGGTATTCACCTTTCTCCCTCGTCTATGGTCGTGCGCCGACATTCACCATTGACGCCTCTTTCTTCAATATAATGACAAAAACGTCGACGACTACGCTAGAACATTTCGTCTCCAGGCTTGCTGAGGCACGGCAACGTGCTCAACTCAACACGGAGGCCAGTCAACAAGACCGCAAGCAACGCTGTGACAGCTTTCGTCGAGACGTCACCTTTCGTCCTGGAGATGAAGTACTGCTTTGGACGCCTGTTGGCACACCCGGATTGTGTGAAAAGTTTCAGTCACGCTTTCTAGGACCTTACGTTGTTTGTGAACGAACATCTCGTGTCAATTACCTTGTCACTCCCGTCGAGGGTTCCTCGGACCGTCGTTACCGTGCCTCCGAGATAGTCCACGTTTCACGTCTTAAACCCTTTGTTCGCCGTACCTTTCCCGCCTAAGTCTCGGCTGGGCCGGCCGCTCAAGTGCGCGGGGAAAATAAGTGTGAGCATTATTTATGCGTTCGATCTTTTCATCAGTACATACTCATCATTACCAGTCAAGTTTAGGTTGGGGGGCACATACTTGAGTCAATAAAGGAGAGTCTTGAGTGTACTCGACGCCATCTTACAATATATATATATATATATATATATATACATGGACTTAAGTCCATTTGATGTGGATGTCATCATTAAAAGCGACTTTCCGTATTTACCAATAAAAAGAAATGAAATGGTTTGGTGCGAAATATTTGAAAATTATAACGACGGGTTTTTCAAAAGTACTGTAAGCCTTATCCATGCTATCTCAAGTACTTTTTGTAGAAGCGATGTCTGTGTAGACAAACCAAACTTGGTGGGTTTTCAGCGTGAACCAACGTTAGCCTTGTACCAAAAACGAAATAATATTTTTTGTCAGGTTTCAGTACACGACAGTGGAAATGGACGAGCAATCATCGCGGGTGTCTGTCATGGCGGAAAATGCGACAACAAAAACACCACTACTGTGAAAGTTGGAATCCCTAAACTGGGTGAGCGAAATCCTACAAATTGTTGTTTGTTGAAACAGCAGTATACAGTGGGCATTTTGGCAATAATTGGTGATGTAAAAGTGTGCGCTTATAACCTGCATACAAAAGAGAGACTGATAAAGGTGGATGAAAGTCAGGGAGCTTAACCAGGGTGCATCTCCGCTTGGCTACCTTGCAGAGGAGTAGAAGAAAGGGGTCGAGAAAGAATGAAAGAGGAAAAGAGAGTGGGGAACTTCACCACAAATTTATGTTAATGTATCTGTCTAAAGTAACACATGAACTTAGTAGATTATCAAAACGTGTCATTCTGTCCTGTTATTCGTAGAAAACGCGGTGACGCCCTCGTAGCCTCTGCTGTTGACGCCAGTGTTCTACAATTTCGCTTTTTCCAAGAGGGCAATTTTCCAGCCAACCTAGTGCTACTGAGAGGGCTGCTTTTTGGGTGTTCAAGCGGGAACGTGTAACATACATTTATGAATACACGAAGAAAGACATGGAGAATAGTTCATATGGGCCTTGTTCAGCACGTGTCGGTCTTAGTGTGTCAGTATTTTAGTACCAGAAATTTGTTTCAGTTCGATCTGTTACGCAAATAATTACTAATCGCATATGAAATTCTTTTCGAATTTCTTTCTCGAGCTTTTGTTGTCATTGATACGTAGGAATCCACTTCGGGGCTGCAATATCCACGTGCTTGACTGCTGACGCACAGGTCATGTGTACGATCTGGGTCGTGGTGGTCGCACTTTCGATGGATGCCGAAATGCTAAAGGCAGGATTATTTATATTATTAGAGTAACAATAATGAATCTCAGATGGCCGATGTCTGCGAATCCTCCTGTGAAGGCTTGCCTCATTACCATATTGTTGTCTCGACATGAAAACCGCAGCTATAATAATAATAATAATAATAATAATAATAATAATAATAATAATAATAATAATAATAATAATAATAATAATAATAATAATAATAATAATAATAATAATAATAATAATAATAATAATAATAATAATAATAATAATAATAAGAATAATAAATATAGTAATACGATTATATTATTATTATTATTATTATTATTATTATTATTATTATTATTATTATTATTATTATTATTATTATTATTATTATTATTATTATTATTATTATTATTATTATTATTATTATTATTATTATTATATTGAGGGGTAAAATTTGGAAGAGATTCTCGTAATTAACAGCCAGTTGTTAGTAGATATCACAGCACGTAGGCGATTAGACAGTACGTTGGAGGTAGGCGCGGCTACTGCTCTGTGTTCGTCTTCACCTCGTTTACGCTTCAAGATTCTTTACACATGAATACAGCGAAAAAATGAGATACAAATAAAAGTTCAAAGCAGCGTAGTATCGCATAAGACGCATTCATGTGTTTTCCCCGACTTTCTCTAGCGGCTGATCCATATGCCTATCACTGCAAGGGACCTACGTATGCAATGAATTCACAAGTAAGTCCTTCACGACTTCCGCATGTAAGGACTTTTCGTACATCTGTGGCATGCTAAATAAGTTCCAATTTTGCTGCTAAAAGGCATGAAACCTGACATAATTGCCTCTTCGAGTGCCTTGTCTTTCTTGACTGCCGGGCCATTTAGCTCTAATGGGTATTCTTTAAAGAATAATATCTGTGTCACAGTCACCACATGACAAGAAGACTAAAAGCTATGGGAATTTCAATAAAAACCGCCATATCTCTCTGTCCCTTTATGATGAAACGCCATTCTTCGGTAATACTTGGATAATGAAAAGAACTGGCCAGATCAAGCTGAATCAGGCTGACTTATCTGCCGTCTTCTAACATGCGTTTGCACAATGTTCTCATTTCTCTTTCCTTCATTGGCAAAATGTAGTTAAGATATTTACTGTGCCTCAAATATTTCAATAAGTATCGCATGTGGTTTCTCGCACGTCCCAAGAATGTTTATTTTTCAGAAAGAACAACAACACAAGACGACGAAAACACGAAATGTACAACCAAGCGGTATATCTGTTAGCACAAACGCGCGTATCGTACGTTTTTCTTCATTCACTGTCCTGCTGTGGGCCTTGTAAGGGGGGCCTGAATCGGCATCAAGTGAACGGTGTTTCATATTTTGTTTGGTCCTCTTCCATTTTTTCGTGTGTGGCAACAAGAATGAAATACAAAATGAATTGAATTGTGTTACTTAGTATTTAAGTAAGAGACCAAGGCACGTTCACTTGTGCAGAGCACACGTATGATGCAGTGCTGAAGGACTGCAGGCAACATAATATGTGGCAGACACGCCTTTTTTGCTTTACTTAAATGGCCGCTAAGTAATATTGCATGGTCCTCCAACGGCTGCTTACAACCAACAAAGAGGGATAAACTGTGCATCCTATCATAAATGACCTCCGAAAAGTTTGTTTATATAACAACACTTCATATTATCAGAACCCTCAGCACTATCCTTTTTTTTGGTTCGTATGTACAGGAAAAACGTGTATCAGCAATCCCAGCCATTTACATGAATGCGTTAACGTAACAATACTCCCATTGCTGTGTCATGTGTTATATTGCGAGTATGAGTTGGTGTAAATAGTTTTGTGTACATATACTTATTCATGGCAAGAATTGCTACTGATTTCTGTGTTGAAAATGCTGTTCAATATGAATTGCTATGGGCAGACTTGTTTGTATGAGAGTATTGATTTGGGTGTACATTGCATGCGTTAACTACTGATTGATTGTGTATTTGTTTTTGTACAAGTGCTTGTTTTCACTCCTGCATAGGCTCTGATTTTAGCCTGCAGTAGTTTGTAAATAAATAAATAAATAAATAAATAAATAAATAAATAAATAAATAAATAAGTAAATAAATAAATAAATAAACGTTGACAGCCTGCGAAAAAAAATTAATTTAGACAGCCACGCCAAAAGACAAAAGTTTTTGAAGTTTTATGGCGTGTCATATGCAAGCCTCGTACGTGATTATTAGACTGAGATTTGATTCAAATACAGTTCTCAAATTTTGTTTCGTACGCAGTCTATAGTGCCTGAGGGCCCTACGGTAACTTTCTCACTTGAGCGCATTTTGATAATTATGTGCAAACACCAACAATCGGCGCGACAAATTTTTCTCGCAAGAAAACGCGAAATACTACGCAAGCTTAACGGATTGGTACCCCCTATCCTCTGAAGTCAGCGTATCGAAGAAATAACTAATTTGGTAATATAGAGGTTGGCGTTGCACAGGTTGGCATTATATATCATAACGTAGTCTGTACTATATATTATACGTTTTTCAGAGTCTAATGGCAGGTGCAATTCTTGGGAAAATGAGTGTTTAAAATTAGGATGTGGTTTGACATCCCATTTCATTACTGTTATTATAATTAAGGAAAAGGTAAGACAGTAAGTTTGTCTCATTTTCCTTGATTGCCGCAGCTGAATGTTTCGGCTAACTGCACTGCAAGTTGTTATAACCGGACCACGGAAAAGTGGTTCAATGCAAGTCTGGGTGACGGAAGATTGTGTGCTGTGAGTATTAACTAAAACACCATACTCGCTTTAAGCAGACAACGAATACAAGTGGTAGGTTAACGTACACAGTTAAAATGCCATGCCGTAAAAGTCATAGCATTAGTTTCAAGTGAAAAAAAAAAGATCAATAAAGAGCTCCGTTTCTTGCACTACTTATTTATAGAGTAATTCAAGTGACCTACCTCTGAGCTGGGCCATTGGCGTCGTTTATACGCTATCTTCATTCTTTCTCGCCGTAAAGGTAGGGTTATGATTTGTCAACTGTAAAGCCTTGCCTAAACGTCTTTAAGCGGTCAAGCTCAGCCAGAAAGTGAGCCGATGACATCGCATCGAGGCGCCATTTGCTAGTTCGAGAGAGAGAGAGAGAGAGCGAATAATTACAGAATAATGGAATTATATTGAACTGGTAGCGCAATAGCAGCCCTACTTTTGAACCAGTGGCATCACCCGCGTCATTGAGAAGGAACAGTGTTTTGTGGCGTCATCAATTGGCAGATTCGGTGTGACCCACTAACTCTGCGCCGGAGCACTCCACTCTGGCAGAGGGCAACCGAAGGGAGTCTACCATAGAACACGCCCGCTCCATCTGGAGCAAATGGCAGGGTCGGAAAAGAACGCGATGCGCGCGTCTCTCTTCTTGCTTGATTGGGCACACTGCGCAGAGCGACGCTACGCTAGCGAAGCGTGAGCTCCGACGCGAAGCGCCATTGACGCGGCCGGCGTCCGTTGGCGCGCCTAAAGTTGGCACCGTTTCAAGACACACGGTGCACTTGCGACTTCCGGTCGAATCCGCCGAATTTCGCGGAGTAGAAAACGTTGCTCCGTGGAGCAGATCTCGCGAAGGAGCTGCTCCCGATCTGCCAATTGAACATACAGGGAGCACTCTGCATCCGCCAAGGAAATGAACTTGCTCCGCATGGAGTATTAGAAAGTATTACCGGAAGTGCTCCGAATATGCCAATGGATGGCGCCATTAAACACCATGCATACGACGCCTTATTGTTGGCGGCTACTGAATCAAATGCTGGCGATGCCAGAAAGCATAGACTATGACAATTCCGACTATTTCTGAGTGGAAATATTTGTTGCAGTGGTTACGCACCGTATTTCGGATAAACATATGTTTTCGTAGAATCGAACAAAAAACTTTGCTTAAAGCAATGCTACAACGAATAGCTTTCGAACATGTGTGAGTACCTGAAGCAGGATTATACTGAGCTATACTGAGGGCATTCAGCTAGAACTAACCTCCAGCTGGAGTCTGATCTTGTGTCTTCTATTTATTTAGTAGTGCGATTAGAAAATTGCTTTTGTCAAAAGTACTAACCTTAATTATATTCTATCAGTATAGCTCAAATATTCCATTGATTTTAGGGGCGGTATAAGACAGTGTTTAACAATATTATGCTATGCCTTGGTTGCGCGTCGTTCACAATTGACAGCTTGTCATCAATGGAAGCAAAGATGGAGGATACACCAAGAGAACTGGAGTCTGCATCAAGGGATCTTGCGTTCCTGCAGGTATGTCACAAATGTGGCAGATATGTCGAATAATTCACACATGGATCTGCAAACCAGGAGTGTAAATTAAGTGCTCCCATTGAGAGTAGCAATAAAAAAAATGAAGCTTAGTTTAGCGCCTAAGTAAGAGTGATATGCCGGAACTGCCAACTTATTATGAGACAAGATGCCAAGGCAAATAATGCATAATTTCTTTGACCACAAGAGGTCTCGCAACCCACGTGAAAAAGAACGGGCTCACGACTTTTTCACCTATCTCAAGCTCACCCAAATGTTGCCGGAATTACATCGACAACTCCGAGATCAGGTGCGCAACGACATTATTTCACTTCGTAGGCTACAGTGGTTGGCGTATTACTTTAAATAATTTTGATCATAGACTCTTCCAGCCCTTCTTTTTTGACAATTTCTTCTATTATAGAATGGTGGGGGTATAATGACTGTGAGGAGCATAAATGTGTGCGTGGGCTCTGTTTTTTTTTCTTTTCCTATCTTTAGATCTGCCATATTCTTTTCCCCTGTGCAAGGTAGCGTAACAGTCCTTCTGGGCTGGTTAATATCGCCGCCTTTCTGTTTTCTCCTGTTCCTTCCTTCCATTGGTACCACCAGGTGCTTATTGTGCTCATGCATGCTACACTTCACAAGGGAGGGGCGGTAATAAAAAATGCTCTCACAGAGGAAGACAGAGAGAGAGAAAGAGGTAGAAGTCGGATAAAAAGTTTGGTAAAACATTGCCTTACATCTGTGCATGCATACGATGCTCTCTTTATGTGGCTTTGATTGAATTGTGAACGCTTGATAGCACTAGAGGCACTCTACCATAAAATAGTCATAAAATGTTCTGGTTATGTACGTGATATCATCTCTGTAGGAGCACATCGAGCGCAGGTGAATTGAAGGATGACATAGTGATGCACATACACAACTGCGATATACTTATAAACTATAAGGTAGCGCTATAGCACACAAAAAATACGAGGTATGCTCACAGCGGTGGTTATTGTGCTTTACTTTACTTGGATTCATTTCCGTTCTCACCGAAGATGGTGTAACCACTGAATGACGTATACCTTCTGTTTTCGCTCACACCTTTTAAAAGAGCACCCCCCCCCCCCCTCCCGACAATTTTTAACTTTGGGGCTTCTTGTGTATTACAAATCTTGCACACTCTATTTTTTGTAAACTAATAGTGTCGAAATTGAATAAAACTGAATATACTCAATAAACTGTCGACCAGACGGTCGCGAAATCAAATGCTGGCTGCAGCAGCCACAGTTCTATGGAAACAACATGCTACATGCCCCCCTGCTTAAATATAAGTTCACGATATACACCTCCAAGGGGTAATAGTTGAGACCTCTGCTGCGGCATCTCTTATAATTGCACCGGGGTTTTGTGGCGTATAACAACAATCGCTATGACAAAAAAAAAGACGAGGTGTCAATTGGAAATAAGCGTTTTATTACTTTTATAATAGTGATGAGCTACAAGGGGTGAATTTTCAATAGAATCTTGCTTTGCAACGAAGCTAATGAGCCGAGCTTTTTGAAGGTGTTGGCTAGTATCAGACAAAATTTACTTGTTGTTCGCGCTTATCTCCAAATTATTGGCGCCTTCTTTAATGGGTGTCTGCTGAAATCAACCACCACTAATGTGATATCTCCCTTTGTCTTGCTCTGTGACATCTATTTAACACATCACATGCGGCGAGCGTGAAGGGTAAGCTCAAATGACCACTACAAAACAAAACAATTGATTTGTGGTGGTAATCGCGAGTAGTACATGAAGCTTCTCATGCAGTTGTACGACAGCGAGCTCTAGGCTAAATGAAAAAGCCCGCCATCCCCACGAAATGAAAGCTGATGACTGGGCCAAAGCTCCAACACTTATTTATAAACCATGAAATGTGCACCCCACGCATCGTTAAAGACGCGACACGTTGTTACAAGGTGATGGTATATACACATATATACACAACATTTTTCTATTTACACATCGATGCAATTGTACACACAAGAGTTGTATATAGGATGACATGGTGGTCAGGTTATTATCAATCCACGAGCGATCGCATAATTTGCAGCTGTAGCTATAGTCTAGGAAAGCACGCTCGAATCCCACATCAGCGCCTTCTGTCTCGGGTAGCGACCACTTCAGGTGCTTGGTCGCTGCACCCCGTGCTCGTACTTTGAAGTGCGCTTGTAGCCGCCTTCATCTCTCTTGGCCCACCCGGGACCTCAGTCCGGGGTCCACTTGAGCCGCTTGCGTGACACCTATACTTCGCTGGCCCTCAGTGCCGGGTCCACTTGTCGACGAGCCCTCTTCGCTTGGGCCTCCCGGGCTCTCACCGCAGGGTCTTGGTGGCGAGCCCACGCTGCTGCCACCTTGCGATCCCGCGTCATGATGAGAAGCTAGCGTGCGTGCCGAGTGTGCAGCAGAGTGTGGAGCCGGGGAGCGCAAGTGTGTGCCACGACATCGAGTGGGCGCCCTTTGAATTATGCGGTAGCTCCATCTCTCACGGTTGCAATAAAGAATAGCGGCTATGCCAACCGGAGACCGAGCCCCTTCTAGAGGAGCTTCGCCCAAAAAATGTACAGAGGAGCTGAGCGAGCCATATGAAGACGTCGCTCCACTGGGGGGAGCATCATATTCACCAAGAAAGCTGAAATTTGTATTGCCCTCAATAATCAGATTGTTGTCGCTTTCGCAGCTTCAATCAATGAGTGCGACTGCGCTTTTTCTTTCTTCGGAGGCAGCCTTACCACTTTGCTTGGTCTGCAAGGCACAAGCGAAGCGATATGTAAATGTATGTCATTCTGATTGTTTGTTTCGGTAACATATTAACCATAGAGTCAGAGCAGAAACTCAGCCTCTGTATTTAGCGCAAAACAAATAAAATTAGGGGTGCCCAAAGCTTCGCTTTCAATAGTTGAATGCGATAGTGATAATCAGTTCCTAGTGCGTACTTCAACCACTTCGTGCATGAAAACTTTTCGATCTTGTCATGCGCCCACTACGTAGCCTTAAGGAAACAGGCGCAGTACCGTGTGTACTTTTTGTAGTAGGTAACCGGTTTCAAAACACCAAGCCATTATGATAATACCATGTTCTGGCGTCCTATTGTACTGGGCGCTTGTACTGCTCATTATTAAGGCACTAATTCGTGTTGTATTGTGAAGCATGTGTAGAGGACGCGTGTATTTATAAAGCTCGTGTTACTTTCACTGCATTTTTAAGCAGGCGAATTTATTTTCACTGTATTCTCAGGCTAACACGCAACTGTGTGGTAGCTTTCACCCAGGATTTTAATTATTTATTTTATTTACATCGTTTTCAATTTTTCAATAACCCGTAAGATAATTTTTCGCTCACAACCAACGACGATGACACCAACGCCAATGTCGGAATTTTCGGGAAACGAGCTCTTTGACATTCTCGCGTTAAGAAGGCAGACATGTTCACACTTTTATGAAGGTAATGTTTTGAGCCCTGTTTGCATGCCCACAACAATGCTAAGCACGTACACGCGCAGCCGAGCAAAACTAAAGCTTTTGACAGTTCCCACTATACTTTTGATCAACCACATCAAGATTGACTTGAAGTTAATGCATGCTTCAAGCAAATCTCTTCATTTCAGACGTGAAACCACTAAATCCACCTGACGACTGTCCGGCAAAGTTCACCAAAAGAAGTGGCGTTGTAAGTATTGTGACGCAGTATGGAAATTACACAACAGACACAGAAGAACTTCTATACCACTGATATTGCCTATAGGCCGTGCCGATATTCTGGGCCTATAGCACCCCTAGTGTAGGCCCTTACTGTAGGCACGACCTACAGTATAGGCATGACTATAGGCCATGTCTATGGTGAATGTAAAGATTTTGAGCCTCTTTAACAGCCCTTTTATGACTAAACTGTAACGCGAGAAAGGATGCAGTGCTGACACCCTCTTGCTCGTGTTTTTGTTTGTATCTACATCAAATTTTCGCGGATGGTCAAAGCTGCTTTTTCAACCAAAGACACTGTTCCCGACAACTACATCGTAATTTCACCGAAACTAGCTCTTTAAGGCTTTCGTGCTCAAATGTAAATAAATTTATAAGAGACGGGTGAGATGTTGGCGTTACAACGTTACACTTCATATATGGTCCCCTGGAGCCCTCACCTTCCCCGTATGTTAAGTGATCCGGATTTTCTCAGCTGTGATATTAAATTTGAACCCAGATCGTTTCACGCAATAGAGAACCACGCGAATTCTTCAACTGCCGTGCATTCATATTAAAGAATCTCATCCTTGCCATGTTTTTTGCACATGCTTCGCAATTCTTAACATTCACAATTACTTTTCCACGAAGGAACCGCTATCACGGTACACAGTGTTAGCAATATATAGTTTTATCGTGCGTTCAAAGGGCCTTCGTTTTTGCGAATTGAGAACAATAGTAAGCAGGTACGAGAGTTACGGCATTGAGGTTCCCTTCGTACGTGTTTGATGTCGTTACACACTCATTCAACAGTGGTTGGCTGAAAACTGCACCACACGTTGCAAAACCTCTGGAAGAATGAAAAGACTGCCAGCAGGCACAAGGTGTTGGGTGAGTACTCTACGCTTCCACCTCTCGGAAATGGTGTGTTACAAATATTATTAGTGTATCTTTACCAGATAAGGAAAGTTTTAGGTAATAAAGCGAATACAAGTCATGTTTTCAGATACAGGGTATTAAATTAAGTCAAATAATACAGAAGTGAGACACAAAATAGTGTGCTTTGATAAGTGGCCAGGACAGTTACATGCCTGAGGAATGCTTATTTTTTAATAATGCATCAAACCACCCTCGTCGCACTAAATGTTTCGGCGCCTTCAGTAACCTGTCAGCTGCTTCTTGTCATAAAGCCGAAAGCCAACTTCGAGAGAATACAACGTGTACTAACTATGAAGCGCTAGAAACGATTAAGTGCTGCGTGGACTTAAGGTTCATCACCAATTAAAAAGAAGTTGCTTAGAAAGAAGTGTAAAGCCGTACAGCGGCCTTATGTTGTGAGGTTATTTGGTGCCGATTTGTTATAGTGCATTTGTTTACATGCATTTCGTATGGCTGACTGTTTGATTCAATATATGAATTTCAGCTTAATTATCAGCGAACGATCCGCGTCCCTGGTGTTGAAAACGTTATTGTCGATGGAATTTGTAAGCATGGCATCTGCATCGTAACTCGTAAGTATAGAAGAACGTCTTCTTCATATTCACTGATTCACGGGATGGGATATTGCAGAAGACACATACAAGATAAGCTTATAAGGTGTCATTCGCGCGACGTCTTTTTGTTTTGTTATTTTCGATGGGAATATAATGGTGTGTCTTTCTCATTACCAAAGCATCATGATGCGGTTAGAAGGAGCAGCTACACGTTGATACCATATGCTTATTCTCTCATGCGGCCTTCTGGGAGCCGTGGTATGCCAATTGGCTACATGAGCAATTTTCGAGCACCATTTTTCGATCATGCTGACCAATGTTAAGAGGAGCCGGATTAGATGTTAATTTGTGAGCACACAAATATGGCTGTCTACAGGCGGCGTTGGTCTCACAACAAATCAACGAAATAACAACATGACAAAACAAAGCCGATAAACAAACCAGCGCCGAAACATTTTTACCGCCAATATTCTCTCTAAGCTAGGTAGCACAGATTGACAACAGTTTAAGAAGCTGCAGGTGACGGAGAGTCGAACTTAGTGAAGTTGTTGGTGCATAATATTGAATTTTTCGTAGATGCTATATATGACTAGTATAGACAAAGTTCAATGCAGATTTTCGAGACCGATGTGAGTGATAAACCTTGTGAAAACAATATGGAGCCTTTGAAATTTTTCTCGCATATGTCGTCTAACATTCGAGAAACAAATATAAGACGGTAAGAAAAGAGATTCACTAAACGTAAATAGATAGAAAAATGTATAGACGGATAGCAAAAGATAACAAAATTAAAATAAAAGGAAACTAAAGGTTTCTTTCCTGCTGTCTTTCGTGCCCTACTTTTTAGGTCTTCTGTGTTTTTTTCTCTTCAATTCTGTCAATTTCATTTTTACCATATTATTTCTCTCTATTTTTATTTCTCGCTTGCTTCCTGTTTAAATTTTCATACGTGGCTCATGTTTTCGTGTGTCCTTCACAGTATTAGTAATTTTCGCACCTAATATCGTCATCAAGATGCTCGAAGAGCAAGAGAAAAATACTTCTGTATGGCGCGCGCGCATGCTCACAGCTGGCTACGCTATACCCTCAAACATTGGTATAACGAGCCTGGATATAACAAAAGATTGGTTATAACAAAGTAAATGAAAAATAATTTTGGAATACATATAGATTTACAAATCTAATTTTATAACGAATGTTCGGATATGACAAACTTATTTTCAAGTAAGATGCAACTTCGTCAGAATGAGGTTTGAGTGTACGTGATTTGGTATTTGTTACGCCAAACGAAGTCGACAGCATGCGACAGTTTAGCCTCGTGAAGTGTTTTGCCCTTAAAACGTCCACATGCACGCTAGAGAGGCGAATCCTCCGTTGAGTTTGCCAATACCATTGGCCTAAACGTTGGCACCATCGACTCTGAGAGTCCGAGAAATTTTAATCTTCGCCACCCAAAGAAATTTTTTGAATTAAGAAATGATTTAGAAGCTGTGCCCTGCAAAAGTGAATAAGTGGGTTGCAAGAATAAACGGTAATTGAAGTGACAGAACGGCTGAAGGGTAATGGAGCGGGAGGAAGTTTTACGCTTTGAATGCATATTCATGCAAGAATATTGTCATAATTAATATTTGTTTCTACGAAGCCCCTGCCGTTCCTTTGCTGAAGATACATGTCCCGGAAGAAAAGTGTGACCATTTGTTGGCATCTGTGAACTACACGGTCAGTATCAACTCTTCGTATATAGCAGTATAACTATGTCTGTATTGTGGTAAGTTAGAAGGTTCTTGAACTCTGGAAGAACAATTAAGCTCACCATGGTCCATTGCGAAAAAAGATGATGCTACTACATACGGAGACAAAAGAGCGTCGATGAACACGTATGCTGCCAAATGGATGTTTATAAAAACAAAAAAAGTAAATGCCTAAAATCAAAAGTGATGTTCACAGCAAAAGTTTTTTTCTTATAAAATTTGATGTCACTGCTAGAAAAGAAAAGTGTCGCTCATAAAGATGTCAAGAGCCTCATTAATTGGTGCCGATAATGTCAGGCTAACACGAGTGGGGATTCACAAAAAGACTGATTAAAGGTGTAGAAATTCACGAGGCCTTATCAACATGTAGAAATGTAGATTTGCCATAGTCTCAATGGAATACTACTTAAGAAGTCGAGTTGTTACGTGGCCATGCTTAAGCACACCGTAGTTTTTTGTGCTTGGGCTTCACTGGCGCGATTGGTGCATCTTAATGAAAGACTACAAAGTCTCTTGCGCAAAATCAGTGCCTTTATGGCGAGTCGAATCAGCGTCGTGATGTGACTTCCTAAGTTGCAGTTGTCACGTTTCTAGATGAGTTTAGCCCCCCAAGTTTTGGTTTTTAGTCGTTATAAAATTAGTATTACGCTTGTGGTCACAGTAGAAAGAATTTCGCTCATAGTTTTCTAGGCAAACACCCGCGCATATATAGTAAACAAGATTTGGTCATTAGCAATTTAAACTAGAGCTTTGTTTCCGTTTCTAGAAAAAAGTTGCATCCACGTGCAGCGCAAGGTGTCCTGGTCGTCAACCAGAATACCAGCCCCTTCTCAATGGGACTGCTTGTGCTGTGAGTATGAGCAGCGTCTTGTCTTGTAGCGTGAATGTTTCGGCAAGCTGGTACTCGTTTACACAAAACATTGAAAGCGAGATAAGTAAATGCAAAAGAACGCATACAAGAATCGGACAACAGCAGGGATGCCTCGCGTGTCGGTGTCATCTCGCTTGTGCGTTCATTTTTCGCAGAATGGTTATCTTGAACTTCTTGTCAACATTGTCGATTCAAGACTTTTGCATCCTGATCTTTAGTACAGGCTGGTGGCATCGCGAATAGCTTGTGATACACTACGGTTATCTTATGACAGTTGGACTCGTTGGTTTTGCTGTACCTTTCATATGGTCGTTCTGAAGACCGCCTCTTAACTAACTCTTCATTGCAAGGTTTTACACTTAACTTCTTGCATGCGGCACCATATAGCAGAGAAGAACTGTGCACCAAACGCGTTTTAAGCCGTCATATTTCTGGCTTGCAAACAGTCACATCACGTTGTCTTAAAAAAAAATTACTGGCGTGATGTATAGGATGCTTCAAGAAATGTGTCCACTGCTACTGAATATCCACAGAAAGGAGGTATCTGCGTGCTACCCGTAACGTTACCTTCACTGTAGAAGAAAGCATCTTTAGATGCATACAAACATTACCTGCAGTAGTAACTACAAAAATTAACATAAACTCATTTTTATCACTGGAAGTAAGTGGCCGAGTCGAATTGGCTTGTTGAATCCTTCCTGTGAATAGTATACAGCCAATTCGAAATTTATGAAAGGCGGCCAATGGTAATCACAGTGAGGCAAAGAAATTTGGCTTATTCAGCAGGTGAAACCGAAACCAACGCACCAAAGAGCGCATATATGCATTCACATCAAAATCACCCTCAATGCTGACAGTGTTTCCCTCACCGTTATCTGCTGTCAATCTGCATACTTATTTTCAACGTGGTTGTTCCCTGCCGCATGGCCGCTTATCGACGCTCGCATGTCTTCCTCCGCCGATTGGTTGGTTGCGAAACTTTATTGCAGTCCTGCAAGGCGCGCGTCAGCGTGCAGCGGGCGGCTCCCACGTCGGTACCGTTATAGGGCAAACCTATGCGAGGAAAACAATGTCGTCATTGAGGGCGTTTTTGAAGTGAATGGTGGAAGCGCTGTTTCGTGCGTCAGTTTCAGTTCACCTGCTAAATTAGCCAAGTTTCCTTACCAGTCGTCACCTTTCCGAGAGAGAGAGAGAATAAGAATAAAGAAAGAAGGGAAGGAAGTATGTAAGAATAGTGAGAGAGAGAAGGCAGGGTGGCTAACCAGGCACATGCTCTGTTTGCTACCCTACGCTGCCGGAATGAAAAAGGGTAGTTAAGAGATGAGAGAGCAAAGAAAGAGAGACGATGGAGAAGGAAAGAAGAGAGGTAGTCAGAGGCGTTCACAGAGGCCCGCAGTCTTCGGAAATCAGAAGAGAATATGACTGCCTTGTGAGCGGACGAAAGACGAGGTTGGTACTCCATCTGCACAGAGAGTGGCCGATCGCGCGATTGTCACAATGCGTCACAAAAAAAACAGGAGTATAAAACTAGCAGAAATGATAAACTATCCGGCAGCAGTGTCACAAGCGATCTCCATTAGCTGTATTATCAGTTACGTCGTTCGCAGCGTCGTACCTAAGCACGCGCACTATTGGCTGCGATGTGAGTTAGCTTCAGATGTCAAACACCAATGAGTTGGGCCGCAATATCAAGAGCTTGCAACAACGTGGTGTTGCGGCGTCAAGTCATGACTGCAGGAGCGCGTTCAACGGGGCGAGCGCCCGCTTTCGGCGGGAGTTTCTTCAGCGGCACTTTGACTTCGGCGGCGATGTCTGTCACCGCCTATGGTTCGAAAACAACCACTGTGAATAACGCAATGCATAATGCATTTAACCCCTGATTGCATTTTTCCATGACCATGATAATGCGAGGCATGATGTGTGGCATGTGAAATAAACATTGTGGCAAACCTAGGGAAAGCGTGTGTATAACCTCATTAGGAGACATGAACATGTAACCAAGAATTGTGAAAAGCTGAACTGAGCACCGGGTTGAACACACTGCTGAACACCATGGCCGAAAACTTCATATTTCGCTGGCTAACCATTTCTACGGAGTGCCTAGGTGGTGAATTTTTTTTTTTCAGAGGCAGGTCGAGGGAAACGGCATAGCACATTGTCAACGACTTTTTCGGTACCACAGACCATACATTCCGCTCTGTCGGTCACCTCAATCAGGGTTGCCTATGCTTTTATGAAGGCAACCGCCATCGAAAACCGAAAAAGAAGTGGTTTCCTCTCGACGAAGTAGGGATGGAGGTCGAAGTTCCGGTTGAGGGTTTATTTGGTGGAGTCTTGTTTGTGTTAAGAAATTTTAAAGTGACTATGAACTCTTAGTAGGAGAGAGTTGAATTTATCCATTCGACTCAACCGCTTACTTGCACTGGTTAAAGAAACGTAAATGTAATAAATTCTACATTTACTGCCATCATTATTGTTTGTTCGCATCTGAAGATGCCTCTTGCAACACTGAAGGGAACGCCACAAGTAGCTGTATGGTTAGCTATAATAAACACATTTCTTATAACGCCTTGTACTGCGAGACTAGGAGGGGGCACAACAGTCATCGAATGGCTTGACTTGGGACTGAGTTCTTCCTCTCATTCAAGTACCATGGTCTATTGCTTTGAGGTTGCTGCTCTGAAATTTGAAAATGTAATCGCGTACATGTGAGAGGCCGAGTTCTTGTGATTTCAATTAGAGAAGCTGATTTTCATACGGGAAAGAAAGAAGGCTCCATTGGGAAGCACTAGCAGTGACTATCAACAAAACCTAACAGCGTGAATAAATTATGAAACGCCCGTAATTGACTGCGTATGTTTGCAAAGCGTAAGCAAGTATTTTTTGTCAGGTACCAGGGCGTGAGAAGCATCGTTGCGCTGAAATCAAATGTAAAAAAAAAGCGCAGCAAGTCTTGATAGAGGACATAAAAAAAAGGTGGTAAGAAAAGTGTGCTGGTTTCGTGTTCTTAATATATGGCACTTTTATTTATTGTTTTGCTTTCTTAGCTGAAGGACTCGTGGCGATCGTACAAACGAGTTACGGAAGTCGGCGAGTGCCATGCAGGAAGCTGCTTGAATAAAGAAGGTATGTACGACTTGAAAGCCGCCTGTTTCAGTATTTGTCATGTTCGACTTTGAAGAGAAAACGCAGACCTTCCCGGAAGGCGCAGCACAGTCACAACGAACTTAAAAGAGCAGTTTTTCAGAGCCTTTTCTAGACACTATTGTTTTTGTTCTTGTTGCCCTTCACTTGTGGCTCATACCCACTGTGGGGGATCGGGCAATAACTGAGTGGTCTTATGAAGTATTATTCAATTTTAGAGTAAAGGTACTTACAAACTGAAAACGCTGCAAATTTTAGAATGGAATTTGATGATCACTATTCTGTACTGACTATAATGTTTTGGTATTAGTAATAGATAATAACCTAGATCAAAACCTAACTTAAAAAAAGAGAAGTTTTTCGTACGTCTAAACAAAAGAATAGTATTAGTTTGTTAGTCTGTTTCATTCAGATATTTCCGCACTGCCTCGCAAGCTTTAGCACTGGCAAACCCAGAAATAGAGACTCCGAAGGACAGAATCAAGGGCATAGATAAATTCATTCCAAAAGCACGTGAAGGATTTTCTAACTTGGATCTACGAGCTGTAGTACAACGTCTACATGTCAAAAAGTATTAAAAGTAATAATTTATAGTTTCTGGCTCGCCACAGAAAGCGCACATTGGAGAAAAACCCTGACCAGACCTGTATTAGTAGAAATTTAGTTTGGGCACCCTACAGTGCAGCCTCGTAATTGCGACTTGTAGTTGATGTGTGTCACAAAAGAATCGGTGCCAGGAATATAATAGGTGCTGATATTTAGTCGAATTTGTGAGTGATGTACCTGTGGAGCTTTCCATAATGGTACGCATGTGAAATCGTGCAGCCGTCACATAATCGGATGGTGGAAAACATGGCAAAATCGGCCCACTCATTTGCTGACTTCACTAAAGAGTCGGCCATTTCGTTTAAGTGGAAACCTTTATGACATGGCACCAAAACTAATCTAACTTTTCTCAGATGTGTGTGTGGGGGTATTAGTGAAAGAAATGCCTTTATTGTGTGCAATTCAGCATCAACAGAAAGTGCAGCGCAATGAGACAAAGAATATGTAATTATAACAGCCGAAAAAATTTCCGCGTTTAACTTTCGTAAGGCGAGTACCACTGCCACAAACTCAGCCCCAAAAACGGGTATGAAATCAAGTAGACGGAGGGAATAGGACCAATCCAAGTTCGGGCTGAATATACCAACAGCTGACTTTCCATCACCCTGTGATGTATTTGTAGAAATAATTACCCTTGTCTTTTTTTTCCTCTGCAAGTGTTCTTGCAATGAACTATCTAGAGTGTGATGGGGGAGGAACTTTGCATTATTAGAGAAAATGTCGTCAAAATGAATATCCGCATGAGGTGAAGTATGGCTAGTGGGCCTTATCTCGCCGATACGTACATTCAGTGGATTCAGTAAACATTGTACAAATATAATTTGTGGGGTGTGAAACCGTGACCCTATAACACCAAAAAATAATCCCAGAGAGGATATTAATACTGTCTGTGACTGCTGGAGTGGTAACTCATAAATTATTAAAAACATCTGAACGGTCAAGATACGAAACCTGTACGAAAGAGAAGGAACTATCAATTAGAGCTATAAAACGCAGTTAGAAACTGTTTTAGGGCGACCAAGGCATAAGCGTAATGATTCTTTTTCCAAAAGAATAAGAGGCTGGAATTTGTATGCTGGAGCACCGGAGAAAAGCACGCATCCAAATTCCGAAATAGGACGAACATACATTAGATATATCATTACTCGCGCCTCTCTTCTCACACCTCTTCAGCAAATGCTTATCCTACGTAACGTGTTGACAGCTCGTGCACCCTTTCCACGTATGTATTGAATGTGTTGGCGCCAGTTTAGAGACGCATTATAAATTACCCCAAGATACTTGTTAGATTCTAACTGCGGTATGTCCTCAGGATGGTAACATAATGAGACGTGCACGGGATATTCCAAGGGGAAGATGAGAGGAGCACATTTACTCGCATTTAGTAAGAATTGTGATTGTCATTAAGCCAATTCTCTAGGGTGATAAAATAATATTGCAGGTGGTCGTACAACGTCTGAATGGTGTCTGCCGTTGCAAAGAAAGCGATAGAGTCTGCATAACCATAAGTTGTTATGTCCTGGTTACGTGGAATGGTCTTTCTCAGCACATTAAATAACAACGGGGACAGCACTGAGCTTTGCGTTTCTCCTCTCGTTTGTGTGTGATTATTGCTCGTTCTAATCATTTGGTAGTGAAAACGCCCTGCTATAAGGCCCGCAAGGACCCTTGATATATTATAAATTAGTGAAAAGAAGTAAACGCCATAGATCAGCAGTCAAACTAAAACTGAAAAAAGCCCGTCAAAGTCATTATTGCAAAGAAACTAACTCTTTGCATGCCTTCCCAATATTCATAGTAGTGTGTAACCTGACGAGAAAATGCTGCGGCAATCGCAAAACAGTGAAACACGCCTGATGTAATCATATCTTCCCTTCAAATGTGCCCTACAAAAATGAGTAACGAGCACTTGTAAAGTGTAGTTGCTCTTATATAAAAACTCACGCTGATGTCTGCTTCCCATAGCATAAAAAGCTCGAAACGAATTCACTAATCAACATAGTGTAAGGTAGTGCACAAACATTCCTATCTACGTTATTAGGAATCTGAAAGATTTCCCGTGATCGTTGATTGTGAACGGTTCGTCATAGGTTTATAGTTAAAGGTGATTACAGAACTTCATACTTTGGACTCACATCAAATCAGATTAAATTGCAACTTAGCAAGCTATAGCAGTCATCTTTGGTCTTACCTGTTCTATTGTTTCTTGTTATAAGTAGAGCAATATACAGAGAAGTGAAAAAGGCAAAACACACAACAATGCTTATCGGTGTATTGAGTTTGTCAACATCTTCAGCTTTAAATAACAACAAAACTGGGGCATTTCGAGGAGCCTATATCAATGCGCACGATGTTGTAACCTTCAGTTCTCACCGATACATGCGCTTTCTACAGCGAGCGAAATTCTCCTGCCACCAAAACGCAGAGTCTGTCGGACTGGACGCGCCCCGCTCCACCGAATATGTCATTTACCACGGGGCGGATGCGGGACGGATGCGCTGTCACTCGGTTGTTGTCGCTTTTCGCAAACGCCACTACGCTATCCGGTGGTCTAGACTTCAATGATTCTCGAACGCAGCAAGCGATAAGAAGCAGTAGTGCTTACTTTGCTGGCAAGTTGCTGTCTTGTAATGCATGAAGAGCAGCAAAAGAAACCCGATGCCAGCGATGTTGATGGGTTCGTCTTGCCCTGCAAGACCATAATGCTTGCTAACAAATAATGCTTGCTAACCAAATCCTCAGCCTTGAATCCAGGAGAAAGTGCTTCCGTCTTGATTTCCTTTCTTCACTAAGTAAAGGTGCACTGTCCATTGACCCATCTCCGTTCTTGTCACCGTTACAAACAAGACCTACTAGGCACCACAACCCGAATGCTTTCGCCCCATATTTTGCTGCTACTGACACCTTCAAGTACTCTTTTTTTCCGCGTACGATACAAGAGTGGAATGAATTACCCCCTGTATAAGTGCCTTGTTTGCTTGTATTGTTTGTATTTTTGCATTTTATCTTCTTGTGCCCCCCTGCTTTGACCTAACAATGGTCTGCAGTATGTATTAAATAAAAAAAAATTTACAAGCTTGGTCACGCCAACGACAAGCTCGGTCACCTCTTTCGTGAATTAGGGACGTGAAGTAGGCACAGTGTGTGTTGAACTCCCGTTGGTTACAACATTTAGTTACGTGGACTGAAACATGACATGTGAGTAGAGCTTGGCCGCTATTTTTGAAGATTCCTTGACTAGCGCCCCTATTTGGCCGTGGCGACCGATTAAGCGACAGGCGCCGCAAAAATCGCCCCGAAAGCGATCGGCGCAGAGAGGGCCCTCTGGCGGATCTCGCTGCCGCCCGGCGCACTTTCAGCGGCCGGATCACTCAGTGTGAACGCACCTAAATGCGATGGTCCCACCGCTTTTTGTTCTAGTATGCAAGCGCTTTAGAAATACACAAAGAAACTAAAAGTGACAGGTAAATTACATTATTACCCGCGTTTTATGTCTTCTTTCTGCACACAGACAAAAAAGAATTTCCACCAGAGCATCACCAGAAGAGCGATTTGGCACACACATGCAAGACAAAGGATTACGTGGTTGTAAAGCCTGGCCAGGTAAGTTTGTCGAGTGAGAAATGGAGAAGGATCATTCAGCCATGCGTGCGACTCATATGTAAGAAACAGATCATAACACCTTGAAGCAACCAATGTTTCACAACCTTGTGTTACCATTTTCTGTCGGGTAGCTGTTACCATTTTCTGTCGGGTAGATTTGCGCATTCATTTGGCTGTGTGGTGTTAAGTTGCTGAGTCCAGACGCTGTCATAGCATTACACCAGTTAAGAAGCAATCTAAGCCTTAACGCGAAAACAAAAAGTATGAGGGACGATAAAGAAATTTGTCCATGTTTGAATACATAGGTGAATTTGCCTGGAGGCATTACTGTCGAGCTGTTGTTTGAATGAACAATCAAAGAAGCGTCAAGTGTAAAAAGAAACTGAAGGTGATGAACACGTTTGATAAATCAGAACCAAAGTAAATTTTACTATATAAAAAGAATAAGCCAGAAACGTGGCTCAGAGAATTGGACACCACGTTGAAGCTTGTGCATCAGGTGATCCAGATGTCATGAAATGTAAGGCTTGTGTGAAGCTAAGTTACGTTTCTTCTGGCAAAAATGAAGTGTGTTTAGAAAAAATGTTTAACGATTTCGAGTATTTCGTACTCAACTATGGGAGAGCAGTGAGTCATCCCGCTAAAAGAAAAAGCAAAGCATACAGAGGGAAGGTGACCATGTTGCAAATATTTCATTGAGGGACACAACATTAAATGACGCTCAATATACAAACACATGTCGCACGCACAGGTATACGTTAGTTGCAGATGTTTATATAACCGGCTAGTTGGTTGCACTTGCGCAATGATACCAACTAGAACATGCATATTAGCAACACCAGAAGCTGATATGAAGCGCTGGTGTTTGCGAGGATGTAGCCCTGGGCACTGGTACACAAATTACAAAATCAACTTCAGTGCATGGCAACTAACCACAGTCGACGTTAACCCGACGTGACGGCTGTATCAAAGGAGTACATGTATAATGTTCAAAAAATTGTGTAGGCAGCTTTGCAACCACTATTGACGTTTCATGAAGATTATCGTCTATTTGAAAAGTCGTTCCGAGACCTGGCGTAGCTCTGTGGTAAAATGCTTCATTGCCACGCAGAATGCTTGGGTGCGATTCTAGCTGGGACCCTGACATTTATTCTTTGCATTCGTCGGGGCGAAGCTACCGATGTCGGGTATTGGTTAATGCTCACGCGTTCAAATTGCCCATGTGTTTTCTCGTCGTTCCTGGGTAGTATACTAAGTGTCAATCACCTGTGGCACATACCCGCATAATAGCGGCACATATCCACGAGTGGGTATGTGCCTCTGTCTGGCGGGAAGTGTTTGAGGACGTACGTGACCAAGTTGTTACATTGTTCATCTCTTGACCAGCGCGTCATATTCGTCAAACCATCTTACCCTCCCATACTAATTTTGGTTCACGCCAAGTTAAGGGGTGACCCCGAGAGCACCCAAACGTCAAACGTAAAAGCTGATAGATAGATAGATAGATAGATAGATAGATAGATAGATAGATAGATAGATAGATAGATAGATAGATACGCTCAAAGTCGCCGAAGTTTGCTAAGAAATGCTTCGCATTAAAAAAAAAAAACACGTTTAAAATCGGTGAGCTGGAAACTTGCAGGCACTTATGCAAGTGCATGAGCCACCATGAGTGAAAATAGCTGAAAATTTGAGGCATAAAGGGGCCGGGGAATCAACAGAACGGCCAAATTAGTGAAATTTTTGCATCGACTTACTGTGCTAATTAACACATTAGTGCGAAGCTCGGAAAATATAATTTCGAAAAAAAACATTCACATTCTAAGATGATCTGGTGTTTGTTTTCAGGTTCCCTTGGCCACATGTTTATTGCAAATACATATTTTTGTTATTTCAGATTACTGTAGTAGCGTCTTGCCAAGTTGAATGCAGCTACACCGTATTCGAGAGGCGCAGTTACGGAGTCAGTTGTTTGGTGAGATGCACATCAGTATTTTTTTACGAAAATTCATTGTGAATCCCGAACGGGACAGAAAAATGATTTACTTCACGGATTTTCATGTTTCACATCACTATCAGCACGTACGTTTCTTATTTACATGATATCTTTTATTCCTCTTACCCTTTCTCCCAGTACAGGGTAGCCAGCTGGTCTGAGGACTGACTAACCAGTCATAAACCAAACGCACAGTTAGCCGCTAACTTTAGACTGCTTCATCACCACTCTGTAGAGAAGCATCACAACGTAGTCTATCAGTTGATACCGGGTCGTTGCGGTATCTACGGGAACGACCCGCAGATGAAGCCGCCCGATCTGCTCATGATGCCCTCCATTGCACAGCTATACCATTATCAAGAGCGGATGCCGAATAGACGCTCGCACAAGGGAACTTGACGCAATTTACCAACGCACATCTTCGCAGGTTGGACCTGAATTTACAGCTCCATCTTTCGACGGGAATAACTAGAAATGACGAGCCGCCCCTGTGCCACCAGTGGCTCAGAACGGCCTTCACGTATGCTTACTCGTTTCACATCGGAATGGCCAGTAGTCTGTCATAACTGTAGTTGCGAGGAGACAGTCACCCATCTTTTGTGTGTGTGCCCTCGCTTCAATTGACAAAGAGCTGCCGAAAGTGTTCGATAGATTTGACAATCACCAGTTGTTGGATGGAAAGGTAGTTGGACATTGGCCCAAATCGTCTTCGACACGGAACGGTTTGAGAACGTTGTTGTGTTTCTGACAGATAAGTAGTCTTAAAGACAGACTTAAGCAGTGTCGTCTAACGTATTATTATGCTATTTTTCCAACCTCTTCATTTCTTTCTGTAACTGCTCTCTTACATCATCTTTTATTCGCCTTTTCCCTTTCCCCATTGCAGGATAACCAGCTCGTCTGAGAACTACCTAAACCTCCCTGTCTTTTCTTTCCTCCTCCCTCCTCCTTTATGTCACCAGCTCCGGTGCAAAACAGTGTCTTATATTAAACTAGATTATTTGATATAACGAAAAAAAAACTTTACAGTGCAGACAACTGTTTGAACTAGACGCAACAGTTGTGGTATTTTTCGTCCATCTACAGGTAGAGCAAATGCTTTGGTCTGCATGACAACCTTTATTGAAACAGCCCCCTACTCCTACCCACCTTACGTGTCCGTCTCATGCTGTTTAATATAATAGGCTATTGATCCCTATCATTCGTTATATATTCAGAAATAGCAAACTCTAAATAAATTCTGTCAATAATACCTACTGTGAGCGCACGCTCTTGGATTACAATGTTCGGCATCGTTTTCAATCAGCACGCATGGTGCGATTTTTCAAAGAGCGTACATCCAATAGCCCCTAAACGCCTTCTGCGATAAGCTGGATGAGCTGCCATCACAAAATATCTTCATGTGTAATCTCTGTCCGCAGTTTTATATGAATATTCGTCATTATTTTAACAATTCATTGCACGTGAAAAAAAAAACGTTCCCCAAGTGCAGCTACTGTTATATTCTGAAACAAAAAAGGCACCAGAAGAACTGCTTTTTCTTCCTCATTAGAGATACATAAAAACATTCGAATATGAATTGACGACCTAGTGAAGAAATGAACTTCTTAAATACGAAGGAAATACTTTATTGATCTAGAGTAATTATCATTCACGTCCTTGAGCTAAAACATATAACAGCTACGAGAACATGCAAAGTGCCCCTGTAACATGATAGCAGCACCAACAATGAAATAATAAAAAATCGATACAAGCAAAAATTTGGAATAAAACAGAGGAGATTAAAGCAGAGAAGGGAAAAGTGAGCACGCCATCTATATATGCGGCTGGTTATTGTACGTGAGGAGCAAGAAAGTTTGAAACGAAAATAAGAGGAACAAAAGAGAGAGTGAGCAGGGCCCGTAAAGAGCCCGACAAAAAGCTGGGCTGTTCAAAGCCATTATGACCAGCGTCCATTCATAACTGCGATAGTCCACTGTTACATGTGTGCCATCTATAAATGGTGCCAGGGTCCCAAGACATTTGTTTTGTTAATATATTGGCAGTTGGCTTAGCTAAGTGCGCCAATCGCTGCCCTAGATATCGTTTTGAACAAAAGCATGATACAGATGCTCCATTGTGTCTTTGGAGCCACATGCACTGTACATTGTTGTGAGTTCCTAGAATTAAGAAGCGTTTTCAGGCTGTATAGAACGATCGCACAACTACAGCACTATGAAATAAACCAAGTCTCTGTCTGAGAATGCTTTTTCACGTCAAGAGTCACTGAAAGTGAGAACTCTATTTTCTTTATATGCTTGTGTTTATCTTGACGCTAAACTTCTGCTCTGCAGGAGTATTGCTTAAGTTCGCGCATGTGTTACAGCTGCGTAGCTGAAATTGACAAGCAACGTTTCTTGCTTAGCGCGTCACAGAAATACGAAGATGCGGTACGCAAGAAGCAATAGAATGGCGATCACTAAAGATGCATTTGTCGCATTTATGCATAAGGTACAATAGATTGCTAACATAACGCCCTGTGAGAAGATTAAATAATGACGTTCCTAATACCGACTTATTCAGGAAAGACATAAGGGCTATAATCGAAGAAATATAAGCAGATAAAACATAGGAGGAAAAAGGTTATATAAAAACACTGCGACAAATGTGTAACAGTTGCGAACATTTCAACACAGATTGTGGAACGATAACATTAGCAGAAGTTGTAAAACGGCAACATGAACAGACGTTGTAGATCGACAACATGAACAGAAGTTCTAGAAAAACAACATGAACAGAAATATGTCCATGGCTGCTGCGGTGGCCGGGTGATTATGACACTTGGCTGTTGATTCACAAGACGATACCAGCTCGATACAGGCTGCGGAGATTGGACTTCAATGGAAGCCAAATGCCGAATACTGAAGGGCCACGTACCAATCAGTGCCACTGTGCCAAAAAAATGAAAAGCGACCAAAATCGTTTCAAGACCTCGTATGCGGAGGGCACAAGAGTTGGTTTTGTCGCGTAAAATCCCAGAAATTATTATCCGTAAAGCATGAACAAATGACAGGAACACACAACGAAATTGAAGCTGCATGAACGACTACTCAAGAGATGTCAATACTTTGTGCATCAAAAATGAGCCTCTTCAAGTTGTGCTCACGCGGCAACGTGTGTGTCTATCGTTTAGGCGTGCCATGTACGGCTTAGTATTAATGTTCTGAAACATATGGGGCTAGAAATATACAAGATAGGCTGACTGTTCTTGCTTACTCTTACTTTATTTCTGTTTTCTGCAGCTGGAATACAGCGAAACAACAAAAGGAGAAAAGACATACAAGATAGGAACCTGCTTGCGTGGCTTCTGCGCTCTTGGTTTGAACCCAAGAAACATTAAATTAAAGGACTGAACAGAAACAGTCACGAAAAAATAAAAATAAAGGAACATGCATTGAAAATTGTATAACATGCGGAGTATTTCTTTGTCTGCAGGCACTTATATCTATCTATCTATCTATCTATCTATCTATCTATCTATCTATCTATCTATCTATCTATCTATCTATCTATCTATCTATCTATCTATCTATCTATCTATCTATCTATCTATCTATCTATCTATCTATCTATCTATCTATCTATCTATCTATCTATCTATCTATCTATCTATCTATCTATCTATCTATCTATCTATCTATCTATCTATCTATCTATCTATCTATCTATCTATCTATCTATCTATCTATCTATCTATCTATCTATCTATCTATCTATCTATCTATCTATCTATCTATCTATCTATCTATCTATCTATCTATCTATCTATCTATCTATCTATCTATCTATCTATCTATCTATCTATCTATTCTTACATCTGGGTGTTCTTGTGATCACCTCTGTATTTGGGGTAAACTTATATTAGTATGACAGGGTTAGATGGCTTGAGGAATATGACTAGGTGATCAAGACACGAATAATGTCTTATGCCGTCGCATACGTCGCCAAACCCTTTACGCCAAATGTTTCGCTCTTAGCCGCGGGTGGGTATGTGCCACAAGTGATTGACAGTTGATATCTACACAAGAACAGTGAGAACAGATATAGGTACTTTTAATGCGAGAACGTTAAGAAAAAGAACAATTCGGCAGCGTCCACCTAACGAATGGAGAAAATAAATGCCAGGGTCCCAACAGGAATTGCAGTCTGCGTGTCGGTGAAGTATTCTACCGCAGAGCCATGACAGGTCTCAGAACTATACTTTTGAAATAGACCCTAATGTTTGCAAAACGTCAATTGTGGTTGCAGTGATGGTTATCAAAATTTATCAACGTAACATATATATTACAGTAATGCAGGCTTCACGTCGGATTAGGGTTATTTGTACTTAAGCGCCATTCGCTGAAGTTGAGTAGCATACCAGTTTTCTTTTATGACAGGCAAACATCCTTGCCTTTCCGTTCTCTCCCGTTCGTCCTTTATTTAGCCTTTTATTATTTCGGTTTTAATTTTTCTCTAGAAAATCACGTGATTCCATTGCTTCGAGATGACACATTTAAAATGAAAGACAAGTGAAAAAAGATATTGGTCACCGATATAGTCTTTGAAGAAACAGGAGCAATCTGGAATTATAGGTTATAAAACAAGCGAGAAAATAGCTATAGATGCAAAGGCCTTCTATAGTGTCCAGGAGGGTGCGCAATCTGCCTAGAAGGACCTGTGGATTGATAGAATAGTCGCTACCATATTGTGTTGCGAAAATTACGTTTTCCTCAGTTTCATATAAATTAGTTTGAGTTTCTATGAAAAAGTCCACATATCATAAATTGCTTCTCGCAATAGCCTTTTGCATCTGCGCCACATTCTTTTTCCGCTGAAAACAAGCTGTCACATTCAGTGTTTGGGCGTTTATCATCAGTCTTGTCATGAACTTTTGCTTGTGTGTCATGACGTATGTTGCGGAGAAACAATCGTTAAGTTGCAAGACCGAGATAGTCCTATCAGCTTCATTATGTGGTCGTTCCTGTTTTCTACTGCCCTTATCTATTGTTATTAGCGTTTTATGTCACCGTGTACTAGCTGCTACCTATGAAATTTACGGGTCACTTCATTTCTTTGTCTCACAATACGTCAAAAGATAGGAAAACATTTCTGATGTGAACTGATATCATTACAATTGTTATGTGCAATTCCCTTTTCTTAACGTGTTAGAAGCATATCATAACAAACTAAATGTATGGATGAAGTTCTTGTATTCACAAAACAAACATGCCATCTCCGCTACATTAACCATTGGGTTTCTTTCATTTTCCAAAGCGACAGCCGCGTACTTTAAAAATCACAGCATATCCACCGAATAAATGATGATCAGTGGCGCGAAGCGTCCACCCGTCTGTGCATGCATCCATGCGTCCGATCGCCTTCGATAATGCAGACGGTGTGCGGGTAACACCAGCGAGACGCGAGCCAAAGAAGCCGAGTGCAAGCGTCTTCAACGCGCCCGCCACTCTACTTCGTTCATGCCTCACCAACCATCCGCCACGTACGGCGACTATCCAAGAGTCTGAGAGAGGCACTCGTTCTCCGCGCAATCAGGAAAAGTGCGCGCAGCAGCCAATAGAATAGTAGTGGCAGAGTAACGCAATCTAGGAAATGCGATGATAATGGTAATCCATTTCTTGTGCCGCCTTTTTTTTTTTCTCGTCTCTTCTTTTTCTCTCGGTTACGCGTGACGCTAAGACTAAGAGGAGCTTCACCCTTAAAGAATGTCTTCCTTTAACCTCTAAAGTACTGTCACATATAAATTAAAGGTCATGGAAAGTTGATTGAGAGGGCTCTTAAAATTTTAAACATGACGTATTTATTTAGACAGTTCATAGCGCGTAATACTACAATTGAACATCATTAGAGGTACACGTTTGACAGGCCCAATTATGCTGTTGAGTGAAAGTTGGAAGACTTTAGAAACTCGTCAATCATATGCCGCAGTGGCTTCTCCTGCTAGCTTGTACACCGTAGATCCAAGTATACAGTTCTTAGTATGGTATAGCGCCGAAAAAAGAGCAAGCAGCAAATTCTTAGACTGCCTCCTCACAGTTCTGACGATGAACTGCTAAAAGCTAGACGCCACGTTTGTGAGCTGCTTAAACAAACATTTAAAAAAGCCAAAAAGCTTACAATGCTAAGTTAACCGCAATGTGAGTCACGAAACCTCCTTATCTCATAAACTAACTGAAGCTTACGAGCCTCCACGAACACGGTTGCAAATGACGCATAGGCTTTTAGGAATGAAACCCGTGACGTAGATGTATCTGACGTTGAAGAGCTCAAAGCGTCGCTTGAAAAAGTCTACGGACCATGACTAACGAAGTAAATGGGAACTCCGCAAAAAAAAAAAAAAAAGAACGCCGGCTAAGAGAACAACGAAGAAGGCTGAATACGAGGCCCCCGTGTTTTTCCAAACTGGCACTTCGAGAAATTTGCAAGAACACACGTAAAAGGTTCACGTGCGATACGTCTCAGAATCATGTTCATCGGTGTGAAACTTCAGTAAATAGCAGATGAGAAATTTCGAGCGATATTTTTATCACGAAGTGACGCATACAGAAAAGTACAATGGCCGAAATCTTGCAAATATGAAACACACCTGCAACGATTCGAAAATTTCACCGTAGAAAGACAGAAATGCCTTTTATTTTACACAAACAAAACATCTTTTAAAGTGTATGACTGGCCCGGCAGGACATAAATAGCGCAACAGAGTATAAAAACACCCTTAACGAACTAAGTACGTCACACTGTTTACCACATAAAGCCGTAGTTAGAAAAAAAACAGCTTTTTCTGTACAGGTCTCCAGTTCAGTGAACGAATTCGAACGAAGTGATTATTAAATGCATAGTCAAGAGGACATTGTAGATTTCAAAAGTGCAGAGACCTTACTAAAGGCAATAAGCTTAAAGAACCATCAAAATAAGCGTCCGAAATGCAGAAACTTTGTCGGTAACGTCATTTAGCACGTAGGTCACTGGTATGTGTAACAAATTCACGACCCAAACAATGATCGTTACTATGCGTATGGTGACCTGTAAGCATTTTTTTATCACATTTGCTACCGCTGCAGCGGCAGTAGATTTTTATAAGTGCAGTAGCACATTGTTTGGCCCTTACTACATACTGACTTGAAAGGTTAGTCAGATGTCAGGTGGCTTAAAATGCAGTTGTGAAAGTGTAAAGGGCAGAAACGTTTCTGAAGGATATGTAGCTAGAGTGATAAAACCTCCATAGATATTTTGTATCCTATCTGTAGAAGCTGCAATCTAGCTGCTTCCTGCCTTATTACGTGAACCTTCGGTTCCACTTCATAGAGAATGCAGGCGGCGACGCTATGGTCTTATAAAAATATCCTTTCTACATGTCACACCCGGAATCATATTTCTCTTACTCGCTCAAATTATTCCTTAATGTTTATTTCTCCTTTATTCGCACGTCTTGCAAATATAAAAATCTATAAAATATCGCCAAGGCAAAAGTTCAGAAAACATAATGAACTTTTTAGCAGTCAGAGAAGAGCGAAGACGTTAATTGGGTCAACTAGAACCATGTATTATATAAGAGGTCTTGCTCTTCGGGTAAAAAGACGAATAATTCTTTAGATATTGGTTGACCTCGCCCGTGCTGAAGTCGTTTCACGTGCACAATCTCTTATCATGTTGCGTATCAATACCAAATGTCTCATTGGAAATGCGAAAGAAAGCAATTATATTATTTAGTTTCATTGAACAAGCTAGATATTCAGGGCTGCATCTCTCTCTTAAAAATGAAAGTAAATGTCTTCCAAGGGTTCTTTCAAACAAATACAAACATGATCATACTTCTGTTGAGTGAGTTAACGTGTTAAAATCCGGCCTTTGATAGATGAGTTGACGATATGTTAACAGTGCTTCATGGTTGCACTATCGCAGAGTTGGACGACACACCAACGTATACCGAAATGTTGTGAATACTTTCGTAAAAGTAGAGAAAAAATTAACCCGTTTAGTACAACTTGAGTAATGCGTACATTGAGTAGCTGACGAGTATTTCGAGTGCAAAAAAACAACATTCCCCAGAACGAGGAGATGGGACAGGTGAATCTTGTTTTTCATTCACAATTCCCGTCAGGCTAGTTAAAATATTGCTGAATTTCAAGTTTTGTTTAACTACATGTAGAGTAATCTCATCATTCCTAAATATTGTAATGAAGAAGGATAGATAAATAGGTGTGCCCGTTTTTTTTTTCTTGTTAGACACAGTCATTTCAATTCAACAAATAATGAGACCAAGAAAATCTCAAGAAGTGTTGTCCTTAGCAGCTTTAATTGTAGTGCAGTAATGATAAAATAAGTAAGCATAGTATTCTGACAATTTCGTGTAGTATTCGCGAAAAAAAAAACCACTGTGAAGCCTAACGGGAATGAAAAGCAACACGTTTACGCAGGCAAAAAAAGAGCACTTTTTGTGTGATTGTCGAGCAAACGTCAATGACTGAACTGTCCTTGGGCCAGCAATAGAATATTTAGGTGACAGGTCTTCAAGAAAAGAGATGATTACGAGAGAACTACTCCAGACGTTTGCGATCCTACGGTAGAATTGCACTTTTGTCCTACTTGCGACACACTAACCTTCATGACAGCATACTCGTCACGAACTAGGTAATGAACATTTCGGACAATGCACTTGGTCGTTCAAAGTATGAAATGATCTCCTCTGTTTTCCACTTCAGTCTCTATCTATTATTTCCAGTGTAGGCTAGTCAAAAGTACTCAGATTGGTTAACTTGACAGATCTCACGCTGTGGATTCTATTTTTCTCAAAATAATCTGAGAAAACCTGTGGTGACAATAACGCAACAGAAATATCCTCAGCTGTGATATTGTTTCAATGGTCTCGAAAATCTTGAAAATTCTGCCATAGCAAAATCTTGATAGGTTATAATGGGGATCGCTATACAATGACTTTACCTTCACGCGATAAAACCAAGATCACTGACGTCATAGCTGCCTCTTTTCGAATATTTGTGTCAGTGTGCAGTAATTTCTTAAATAAAAATTCCCTTTCAAAGATATAATGTCGTGAAGGAAGAATAATACAACATATTTCAGCGTTGAAAAAAAAAACGTGAGTTGTCCTTTAAAATTCTGCGGTTTGCATTGACCTCACTGGTGCGTCATCTATTAACCGCACAAACGTAAGTATTTTTTCGCTTTTTTTACTTTTGCAAGCTGCCATGGTGCCAATGAAATATTTTACAGCAACGGCTACCTACAGCCAGCACTGGCAGCATGATTAGATAGTGCAATCATGGTGCTCATGTTTACCGGAAATGTCTAGGGTAAACTAAATATTAGACGAGTTCAGCTCATAATCTTTTATTACGTGTACTTGCCTGGTTATGAAACTTGGTTACCCAGCACATTCCTAAATTGCCCAATTCTCGAATCCTTGAAACAGCTTCAAACAAACGTTGTTATTGCGATAAATAGTCAACTTGGTCTCAGTCGTAACTACAGTCTCCCTTACTACGTATAGGCGGTAAAAATCAACCTCTATAACTATAAATAGATGAGCTGCATTACTAAACATTATCTTTCGTAATGCTGCTCTCTTAAACTTGGTACATGATGCAGAGGTGTAGTGAGCCAGAAGTCATAACACAGCACATGCTTTAGCATTTTCACTTGCGTATATTACGCTTGTTTGCGTATTGGGACACAAATTAGAAGGGCTGTGCAACACTTTTTTTAAGTAGCCATGGATTTGATTCTCTGAAAGAGCTTATTACCTCACAAATTCACCCCCGCAAAAAATTTTTTTGTTGCGGTGAACCCATGAACATTGAATCAATCTTCATGGTAGACCTGTGAAGAACGTTGACATATTAAGAAAATGGTGACATCTTAAGATAGTGACATCTTAAGATGTCACCAATTTTCACGGTAGACCCGTGAAGAATGGTGACATCTCAAAAGTAATGTTACATTGAAGGAAATTCGGGAAAGCTTTATTAAATTAAAATGTAACATACACAGGGGCAAGAAAGTTACAAAGTCGATGGCAAGAACAGTGTGCTGCTCCCACTGTGAAATATTCTGACGCTTTAAAAGTATACTTTTTTTATAAGGTTCTAGTGAAAAGTTCTTGACGATCCAGAGAGAGAGAAACGAGAAATAAGGAAGGCAGGGAGGTTAACCAGATGCTAGTATCCGGTATGCTACCCTACACTGGGGTTGGGGAATAGGAGGTTGAAAGAGTAAGGGAGAGTAAAAAAAATAAATAAGAGAAAACACCGACACACACGCACGCACAAAATCAGTCCACTCAGAGGCGTTCCGACAGGCCAGTAGTTCGTAAGAAGCCCAGTAGCGCTTGCACGGCTTTCTTCTGTGACGATGAGTCATGACGATGGCGCAGTATACTTTCTTCTGACAGCAGCTGGTCATCTAACTTGTTTAGTTTATTAGAACGGTGTTGTCTTTCCAGGTTGTATTTCGGGCAGTCACACAGAATATGTTGAATTGTTTCTTTATCTCCGCACTGTGCACAGTCGGCAGTGTCGGCCATACCTATGCGGAACGCGTACGCACGGGTAAACGCGACTCCCGACCATAGTCTGCACAGAGCAGTAGCGTCGCCTCGTCGAATTTTTGTTGGAACCTGCATGCTTAACGTTGGATGAAGGGATCGTAATCTTGCATGCGTAAAGAGAGGCTCATTCCAAAGAGCCAGGAAGCGTTGGCGAGCAAGCATGCGGAGCCTCCTAGCAGCGTCCGTCCTTGAGAGAGGTATTGACTGGTCGTTGTCTTCTGTATGGGCTGAACGGGCAGCTTGATCAACTCGTTCGTTACCGATAATTCCACAGTGGCTTGGCAACCACTGAAATATAACGTGGTGCCCTTTCTCTGTTATATGGTGTAGCATTTCTGCTGTTTCAAATACGAACTGCTCGTGTGGACCACGGCGTAGATTTGACAGAAGTGACTGCAGTGCCAGCTTGCAGTCGCAGAAAATCGTCCACCATTGCGTGCTCTGGTCGTTAATGAAACGCAGCGCCGCGCGAAGCGCTGCAAGCTCTGCTGCCATTGTTGTTGTTGCATGGGCTGTCCTGAATTTGATGGTTGTGGCGTGCGTTGGAATAACGACCGCCGCTGTTGAGCTGTTTGGCAGGACGGAGCCGTCGGTGTAGACGTGGGTGCAGTCTTGGTACTTCTCGTACAGTAGAAGTAAGGCGAGCTGCTTGAGGGGTAGGTATTGAGAAATCTCGTTTTTTCTGGATGCCTGGTATTGTCAGGTTGATGACTGGCTGTTTGAAGCACCATGGAGGAATTGAAGGTCTCGCCGCGGGCGTGAAACCAGTTGGTAGGGAGTCACCATGTGTAGTTCTTGTTCGACAAAATGATGTATGAGGTCTATCCACTGGCAGAGAGGCTAGGTGGTGATGGAGAGTCCAGCCCACATGCCTTATGTGTGTTCTCAAAGCTTCAATTTCAATAAGGGTCTGCACGAGCTGGTCTTTGGCTATAGCTATAGTCGCCATTGTTGAGGCACCCTGAGGCAGACCTAGACATATTCGAAGCGCCTGTGCTTGAACGCTTTGTATCATGCGTCGACTTGTTTTACTGGCGTTTGATAATGCAGGCAGACTGTATCGTAAAAAGCCAAGGAAAAGCACCTTATACAGTCGTAACATAGCATTAGGCTGCATTCCCCAAGTCTTTCCAGCGAGAAACTTGAAAAGATGGCATATGCCTGTCAATCGCTTTTTCAAATACGACACATGAGGGCTCCATGATATGTCTCTGTCTACTATGACACCCAGAAATTTGTGAGATCGACGATACGGTATAATTTGACCGTTAATTGACACTCTGTAATTCGACATGAATTTGCGCGTAAATGCCAGAAGAGCGCACTTTCCGGAGGAAATTTCCAGGCCTCGATTGCGTAGATACAAAGTAGTTGCAGTAGCAGCTCTCTGTATTCTCGCTCGTAACTGCAGACGAGTTACCGCAGATATCCAGATGCAGATGTCATCAGCGTATGTTGATAGATAAATATTGTTTGGTAGGTGCGTATGGAGAGCGATTAGTGTTATATTGAATAGCACAGGGCTCAGTACACCACCCTGAGGGACGCCACGACAATTGAAATGTGTAGACGTGTTCCCGGTCTCTGTACTCACAAAATAGGATCGCATTTGGAGATAACTGCGTATCCACTTAAACACTCCGCCACCCACTCCAATCTCCTCTAGTGCGGTAAGGACGGCTTCATGTTTAACGTTATCATAGGCTCCTTTGACGTCAAGGAACAGAGAGGCGCAAAGACGCTTATGGCCTTTCTCGTGTTCAACGTACGTGATTAGGTCGATGACGCTATCGATCGATGATCGACCACGTCGAAAGCCAGCCATGGCATTTGGGTAGATCTCACGATACTTCAAGTACCACTCGAGTCGGCCGAGAATCATTCTCTCCATCACTTTACCCACGCAACTAGCCAATGCGATCGGGCGATAGGAGGAGAGTTCCAATGGTGATTTGCCAGGTTTTAGTAATGGTACTAGACTAGTTTTCCAACTTAAGGAGACAGTGCCCTCTAGCCAACAATCATTATATAGCTGAAGTAGAGCTATTATCGCGCGCTCACGTAGATGACACAGGGCTCTGTAGGAGATTCTGTCAGGTACTGGTGCGGAGGTCTTGTTACATGAAGCGAATGCTGCTTTGAGCTCCTGAATGGTGAACGGGTAGTCCATACAGGAGTCACGTGGTGGCGGACAACTGCTCGAAAGTGGTGAGCTGCTGATGGCTGTAGTTTGCCCTGATAATCCGGCACAGAACTCTTCAGCAACGTCCACATCTGGTCGATTTTGGTGAAGGGCTAAGGCCTTGAATGGTGACTTCTGAATGGGCGATGACCGCAAACCTCTAACCGTCCTCCATATCTGCGATAAAGGCTTACGAGGGTCGAGTGACTCGCAGAAAGTAATCCAGCATTGGAATTCTAGCTTGTCCAACCAACGTTTGATCTTCTTCTGCATACGTCTAGCAGCCCGTAAATCTTCTATGTCCTTCGTGCGCCGGTACCTTCTTTCAGCTCGTCGTCACAAGGCTCGAAGCCGCTCCAGCTCTATGTCGATCTCCATGATTCTTACAGGGCATGGGGTCGTACACACAGTCTCTTTTACAGTGCTCTTGATGGCCGCTTGTAAATCGGATATGTGTTCTTGGCATTGGTCTTCCACACGGGACTGAAATTTTTTCCAGTCTACTCTTTTAACGATGTCGCGCACTTTAGGGGGCGACAATCCTCTGATCTTGACGTATGTTGGAATGTGATCACTCCCGTGCGTTTCTATATCCGTGAACCATTCAGTATGTTTCACTAGGCTTTGCGAAACAAAAGCCAAGTCGAGACAGCTACTGTATGTGGAGCCACGTAAAAATGTAGGACTGCCATCATTCAGTAACCAAAGTTGGTTGTCGGAGGCAAAAGACACCAAGCTTCTGCCCTTCATGTTGGTATTCTGACTTCCCCATAATGTATAATGAGCGTTAAAATCCCCAATGGTAACACACGGGTCAGGAGTTGACGTTATGATGTCTCGTAATCTTTTTTGATCGAAAGGGCTTGATGGTGATAGGTATGCGCCAACCACAGTGATGTTGAGCCTCCTCTTTTTCACTCTTAAGCATACGTATTGGTTTCCGTCATGAGGTGGTACAGGTTGAAGAATGTAAGTGAGGTCTCGGCGAATGTACACCAGAACCTTTCTGCTTTCAGTAACAGTAGACGACATAAAAGGTTCGTATCCCGAGAGTCGTATTGCACTCGATAAGTTCGGCTCACAAATGACGATTACGGGAAACATATTGACGTACACAAATCGACGAAAGTCACCAATGCGCGATCTCAGTACCCTGGCATTCCACTGCAGTATTGCTGCTTTACGAACCTCATCCCGGAAAGACAGTGGTGGGTTAGCCATGGTCTACTCTAAGACTGCTAGCACTGGACTAAGCGCGTCCAGTACTTGAAGGGCACTTTTGGCTGACGGTGTATTCATGTCGCTTAACAACATGCGAATGGTGTCCACTAATGATCTTAGCATCACCATCACGCGATGATCTGGCTTCCCGGCCGTTGCAGCATTTTGTGGTTGTTCCTGAGGCGGCTTCTGTTAAGGCTCTACAGGTCGTGTAGGCGGCTTCTGTTGAGGCTCAACAGATCGTCTAGGCTGAAGGGGTGGCCATTCCTTTTGAGAGAGAGATCTTCCAGCACCTTCTCTTTCAGCGCAGATGTTTGCCGTGCTAGGAGCCGCGCCTGTCGATTTCACTTGTGTTTCTGACTTTCTCGTCAGATTTTGCACTGTCCTTCGTGAGGACCTTCGACGATGACGACGCCTTCGCCTTACTTTTTGCGCAGCTTCTCTGTGAGTCGAGTTGTCTCGCACCATTCGCCTCAGAATTTAAATCTTTTTCTTAATTTGAGGACAGTCCTTGAAGGAAGCACTGTGAGCTCCTTGGAAGTTGGGGCATTTCAACGTAGTTGCATTACAGTCGTCTTCTGAGTGGTGTTCAGCGCATCGGGGGCACACTGCAGAATTTCTGCAAACGCCCTGCACGTGGCCAATCTTCTGGCACTTGAAACACTGCATAGGCTTCGGAATAAATGGGTGAACCTGGTGACGGAAATGGCCCACCTTCACGTAGGAGGGGAGACAGTCACCCTTGAATGTTAGTCACACACAACGAGAGTTGCCTAGGCGACCAGCATGCACAATGACGTTGTTTTCACTCACTGGTTTTATCAGTACAGGAAGATCTTCATTGGCGACTTCAGTGCCTATGTCATAGATAACTCCTGTTACGGTGTCACAATTCGCTGGTATTATGGATCGGACTTTGATGTTTCCCAGCTCTGACACATGCTGTAGCTTGTTCAGTGCACTTGGGTTCCTCACGTCGATTGCCAAAATATTCTTCCTCGTGTTTATCCTGATGTCCTTAATCTCGTTAGGCACAATGTTTTCAAGGTACAAGGACAGTGCTTGCCTATTGAGGAAGCGTAGATTGGCAGTAGTAGTCTGCGGCACAAACAGAATGGAGTGAGGCCATCGCTGAGGCGCTGTCCTCACAGTGGCTGTACTTGATGCCGATGATGCGTTCATGATTCTTCGTTTGGCCTTGCGGTGGAGCACAGGTTCGAAGTCGTCTTCCGAGGACTCGTACTCTGATGCAGAGTACAGCTCGGTGTCCTCGCTCTCACTAGATGGATTACCACGCTTTCTTGAAGCAATGCCTGTGGATGAACTGGTACTGGGCGGGATCTCCGGGAATTGTACATCCATGATCGCGATGTAGGGGGCTGGAGACCCCGCTGTTGCGCTGTGGAACGCAGAAAAAACAGCACAGACCGCAAGAAATGTTCCACCTTGACGATCCAGAATTCTACATGAGGTCTAGTGCATCTAAATGCGCCGCGAAAGTGGAGTGATTGCAACTCTTGACCGAAAATATACCCAATATTTTAGACTACGTATACATTCAGTGTTTCTATAAGGATGATATGTTAAAATAGACCTTTTTATCGAACTAACATCCAGTTTGATTGAATCAGTGCTTTGAATTTAGCAGTTGACAAGGTTCAAATAATAATACTTCTTATGGCGTTTGCCTAGTTTTCATGTTTAGTTTTGGATTGATTTATCCCTGCGGTGCTGTAGCGTGCTTAAAGTTCTGTTTTTCATGCGATGGAGTTTCCCAGTCCTTCAATCTGCGGTGTAGTTTAATCACGCTCTGTTTTACCGGTCCTTCTTTATTGTTTTTACTGTTAAGGTGAAAGCTTGAGATGCCTCATCAAACGTAAAATTGGCTGACTGCGTCCTGCAGGACGCAGAACCACCCCGCGGCCTCCGCTTGCAGCGTACAAAGCTCTCCCATGAAGTTACGCCGAAGCTTCATGACCAGTACAACTATTGATGAACTGAGCTAGCACTCAGAAAACGGCATTATTTCTGCAAGTTTGTTCTCCTTCCCCCGACGTCCTGTTCTGTATGTTTGGGCTTGTGTTCTATACATTTTCTTCGTTCAGCATTTGTAGACATGGACAAACTTGTCATGCGCATATTAGAAGAGGACGTGTTGGAAATCTTTGTCAGCTTGGGCACATTGAGTTGAGCTGACAGCCAACGCACACGGCTTTATAAGCATGTAATTTTAATGTGCATCGGAACAACATTATTTAATACTTCATGAAGTGAAGCTCAATAAACGTACAATAAAAATAGAGACAAGACAGGATGAAGCGCATCGTCCTGTCTGTCTCTCCTTTTTTGTCTCGTTTATTGCACTTTCTTCACCCAGCATGCTTCTACAACTGGCCCAAACTTCTATTCACCCGAAGATTTACCTACTGAAACATTTAAGAAGTGCAGGCAGACGTGCTTAAATCTAATTAGCGATGAGTACAGCAAACGACAGTGCGAAGTATGAGTAGAAGTTATCCCCAAAGCCTTATTTTGTTGAGTACGTTTGTTCTTTTTTAGCCTTTCGACAAAGCTTTTTGAATATAAAAAGAACTGGCTGTCTCAGTTATTTCTCGGACCACTTCTTCTATTCTTATTGCACAAGGAACAAAAAAGAAATGATGAAAATAAAATAAGAAGGAAAGAAAACCTTTAGGCAGTTTGGCTAGCAACACAACTCCGTAAGTAAGCGTGCCCTACATTTAAAGGGCAACATAAAAAACCACTGGCCAACGTTCTATCTACCGCGTGCATCAGAAAACGAGGGGCCTGCCCAGAGGTCAATGACCTTATGTATCGCCTAATAATTATCCGGTCGATGCGAGAGCGGAAAACTTTCTTACACTGAGGCACCGAATTATTTCGACCTTCGTGCGCTTGAGCTGAGACATTCAATGATGTAAAGCACTCTGACTTTTCAGCAAGCCCCGCATAAATTGTAAATTAGCGAGCGATCTTTTACATTTGTTTTCCGCCACACGGCTGTCATCTGGGAAGGCGCCAAGTCAGTTGTGTCATCGCACGCCCAGCGTTGACATTTCCAAGTTGCTCTTTAGCTGACGCGGAAAGCTAGTTGAATTGTTATAGAGCCGGTGAGCTGATGTACACAGACGGCAGCGATGTTGCCGATTCCTCGCTCTTTCATAACTTACCGGTAATAATATTCTGTTTGATGGACATTGCGGCTGAAAAGGTAAGTGTTGCCCGCTTCTGCTGCATTACTTTGTGCTTCATGCAAGTAATTTATTCGAACAACGGCGTCCCTTCCCTTGCATGGCTATGTTAACAGAAAAAGCGGTGGCATTAACAAAGAAGAAAAACACGCTGGTCTCGGTGCTTATACACATGCTAAGAATAAGAAAAATTTAACAGAGAAAACCAACATGATAATGCACATTGTAGGCAAATTCTAGGACACATTGCAGCCAAATGACACTACACTGAAACTTGTCTTGCAAAGAGGAGGAAGGAGGAAGAGGAAGGAAGTCTAAGCGGAAAGACAGAAAGATTAGCGAGTTCTTAGACCGGCTGGCTACTCTGTGCTGGGGAAAGGGGTGAGGGGAATGAAAGATGTTAAAAAGAAATGTTGCGAAGAGAGAGAGAGAGAGAAATTACAAAAAAAAAATGCGTCAGAGGAAAGGCAACATCAAAGAGTATAAGACACTATAGTTTGTCTCTGAGGCCAGTTGTCCGCAAAAAGCGCAGCAAAGCTTTCAAAGCCTTCTGGGCTGAGGATGGGCTCGGCCAATGACCCAGAATCCTATGTTCTGACAAAGGCCGAACATCCAGTCTATCCAGAACTGCAGTAGTTTCTTGTCTTTGCGCGTTGAAATGGGTGAACTCACACAGAAGGTGCGCGATGGTTTTTTCGCAGCTGCAGTAAGAGCATGCAGATAAGCTGGCCATTCCAATGAGATAAGAGTATGCAATCGTGAAGGCCACTCCAAGCCACAGGCAGCATGGAAGAGTCTCCTCAGCTCGAGATATCCTGGAGGGAAGACGACGCTGCAGATAGGGATCCAAGTTATGCAGGCGCGCGTTTGTGAAGTCTGTTGAGTTCCTCTGTATTAGTGTGAGGTCACGTGCAAGCGAACGAAGTCTTGTAGCTGCGTTGGTTTAATGTCCAATGAGATTAACCAACACACTACTTCAGCGTTTATTATCTTTGAGGCAAATTAAGGAGTTCACACCACTGTCCAGGAAATTAGCGAAATTAAAAACTAATTGGTTTCATCCCAGGCGCCTTACAGCTGCCTCAAATTGATCTTGGCTTATCTCAAACCAAGTGGCAACTGATAGGAGTACTTGCTTCGGCGAGTTGGCAGCTATTTATTGTTACGTTCTTGCGCACTGCTTAAAACACCAACATATAAAAGACCAACACACTTTTCGGGGTAACAGAAAGGGCTTACTGGCACGCGAAAGGCAAACCCTATATTCTTACAGGTAACGCGCAGACGCACCTATAGTATACGCATTAGGTCCTAATGCTCAAAATCAAGACTAACACCTTCTACGTTCCACAACGTCGCGAACTTCTTGTAGCAGAAATCAGGTGTGCCAAGAGTATTATATCCTTCACTTAAGAACGAACAACTTTCTAGATTTTTGGAAGTGGTCTGCAATGTAGGTTGGAACAGCCTGATAGACGTTTAGGAACGCATGCATGAATATTTCTTTTAACAATTTCATTCCCTGGCGTCTGAGTGAAAAAATTGTGTTTTTCATTTGTGCAGAATACGATTATCCAAAATTTTATTCTCTGCCACTGGTACACGTAAACATGTCATTCGTTTCTTTTATTGCACCATGTACTCACGAAATTCTCATAAGTACAATACGCCAATTGTGCCTGACAGAAGTTCAACAAAAATTAATACACTTCACTTCTTAATGCGTGGTGGAGTGCACTTTGATTGTAATAAGTGTAATGGGCCAGTGAGAAAGCTACCACACTATGTCAAGTTCTAATGTAACTTCTAGACTTTTTAATGTAACTTTTTATAGTCTAGCAACACTTAGGTATTGCTACTAGTCCTGCTTAGCAAAAACTGTAGAATCCTTGGTGCTTGATAGGTAGGGCAGTACGGAGTTCTTCGAGAGTTGGCGTGGGCCACAACCTTAGATATATAGGTCTCACGTGTCTTCACAATGTTTATGCAGTGCAGTTTGGCAATTTAGTGTTTTCTCACACTGTCATAGTTACAGCAGTTCAGTCATCTTGCATATGCATGCTTCGCATAACATTGATCTCCAAGGTACGTGGCATCTGCCAATTTTTTTTAGCTATTACGAGCCCTGGGGTAGCTCTGTGGTAGAATACTTTGTTGCCACGGTGAATACTGGGGTTATAATCCTATTGGAAAACTTAAATTGTTCCTTTGCATTCGTCGAATCGACGGTGCCGATGTCAGGTTTCTCTTAACGCTCATGCGTTAAAATTGTCCCTGTATGTTGTCGCTGCTCTTGAGTAGATATGAAGTGTCAGTCATCTATGGCACAAACCTGCAAACTAGTGGCAGTTGCCGAAAAGTGTTAGACGACGTACGAGACGGGATTGCGACATTATTCATGTCTTGACAAGGGCGTCGTATTCGTCAAACCATCTTAACATCTGGTACTAATTTTGTTTAGCGCAAGTTAAGGGGATATTCACGGTGACTACGAGGCGTAGGTGGCTAGATATACAGATACATAGATCGACAGATACGCAGATAGACGCCAAAAGGGCGCAAAGAACGCAGAGAAATGTTTCGCATATAAAACTTTGAAAACACGGTATCATAGCTACAGTACTGGAATGCTTCTTCCACCAAAAAGTGCTGGGAGCTTTGAACTTGTAGCAATGCTGCTGCAAACACAAGACGAGGATTTCGTGTAACAGACTGATAATGTCACCCAGCTAGATGAAATGGCTAGATCTAAGTAGTAGATTTTTAAGTAGAGTGGGAGAAAGGCTAGCAAGGTAGATGTTTCAATGCATATTCATACGCGAATAAACGGGAAAAGAGAAAATAATTTCCAGCTTGACATTTCGTCAGCATACCATGCCTCCTTTTTAATATTTGCAGAGCGCTATAAATTTACTTTTATTTTGTGCAGAGCGAAGAAAAAACTATCATAATTATCACGCGCTCTTTTCGAGACCGTTGTCCTCTTTGTTAACTTCAATTTCTGCTTCGATCTCAAAACACCTGCGCCCGTATGATCAGCGTGGCATTTGATAACTCCAATGGATGAGAGAATGAGTGCAGAGAGTGAAAGGGAGAGCAAATGAGGGACACAAAGACACTGAGAGGAATTCTTGGCAAAAGAAGTTTCTTGGTTCGATTCGAATCAGCGAGCTGAAGGCAAGCGTCGTAGAAATAGAAAGAAAAAAACCAAAGCAACGCCATTAAGTGTAGCCAGGTTGAACATGGCTTGCTATCCTATACGAAAGAAGGGAGAGAAAAAGAATAGAGAAGGAAGGAGATGTAAAGTAATACACTAGCACGCATAGTAGTGTGTACCGAGCATGGCCAGAAAGTCATAAAACTGTGAACTTTTACAAAGTATTTGTTGACTTCGACTGTCTTAGATGGAGTACACTGCAATTCATGATGTTAAAGTAGGCTTGCAAGGAATGGCTTCAATGTACCCGACGTTGCAGTGCCCTTCGAGCTTATGGTGTAGTGAGTTCAGTGAGGAGTGTTCGCATTGTGCTGGTCACTGATCTCAACGCAGCGAATAGACCTCGGTCTTCGTCGCGGAGATCTTTATAGTCGTATCTTGTGTCCTCATTCTGTGGGCGCGCTGTCGGGGTAAGAACGGCCACTAGACATCCACTACCACCTTCCTCCCCTCCACGTCTTTCAGGCTTTCCGAGTGCAGCGTGTTAGTTGGTGGTGGTGATGGTGGCGAAGACAGTGATGGCAGTTGCCGTGAAAGAGAAATGTGGTGCTGCCTAGACCTTATTCTGACAATATCAGAGGCTTCTCTGTGTGTGGATTTATTCATTACCATATATTTTATTACGCTCCGTTCTTTCTTCACTGCCGGACAGTCTCTTGATGAAGCTTCATGTGATCCGTGGCAGTTGTGACATGCCAGTATCGTTGCTCGGCAGGATTCCGCACTGTTGGCTCTTCACATCAGGGGCAAACCACCACGTTTCTGCAAATCCCGCTCACACGACCAATTAACTGACACTTGTTGCATTGCAGTGGTTTCAGTGTAAACAGACGAACCACTCGGTTATCTAGGCAAGCTAGCAGTGCATAGCAAGGTAGAGTATATTAGAAAGTCTTGTGTGGTTTCGTATAGCAAGCGTGTGGCAAAAGGAACTGAGGGCAAACAGGAAGAAAAAGAAAAAAGGATACAGGAAAGCGTATCGTGAAAAGAAAGATGACAAGAGAATGAGAGGCAACACAAGAAGTGAATACGAACAAGTATAAAGAGAAAGGGAGAAACCACGAGAAAGAGACAGAGAGAAAAGGGCGAAACCTAAAAAAGGCGAAACCTAAAAACTGCGACAAATAGTGAGAAATAAATCAAGAGTGAAAGAAAAAAATATAAGTGGAGACAAAAGAGGCTTAAAAACATAGATGACAGAATATAAAGGAAGTTAAGAGACCAAGACATAATTAGAAAAATAAAGAGAAATAAGGAAGGTCGCCCAGCTCCAAGCTTCTTTCAGGCTTGCAACCAGTTAAGTGAGAAGCTGCCTCATTTTTTATGCCTATATTCATAAATGCGTGAATGCCTTCAAAATTCCTTCGCGCTTGATGGAGGTTTCGAATTGCACAAAGAATGGCGTGGTGAGCACATTCAACGTAAGGTGATATTAGCATATATGCCAGTAGTTTCTGTCCAAACACATCTAACAACATTACGATGGCGAGACAACGGGCTTTCAAAGGCAAGTAACACCTTGTGCAATAAAAAAAAACAGCTAGAAACACTCTGATCTGTGAAGACAGCATGAACAAGAGTTTCAGTGTCAACGTTGTTTTACAAAACCTCCTAACTGCAACTTACAGATGCTAGGCAGTGGTCTGTGCGATGGCCAGCTAGCTTCATTATTCATATGTCCAGCCTCGGTATGATACATAGCTAGTCGAGATAAACAGCGCAAGAAACGAAGACCGCAGGAAACAAAGAAAGGAAGAACAGCGCGAAAAACGAAGAAAAAAAGAACACAAGACAGTGCTCGTCTTGTGTCCTTCCTTTGCTCTGTCCTCGTTATTTCGCGTTGTTTACCTCGACCAGAAACGATTCGTTACAAACTTGCCCAGGTTTCTATACTACTTGGCCTCCGGATAAGTTGGAATTATGACTAAAATTAATATTTAATAGTCAGTTTCTTTTTCTGTGTGCCTTGTAACTTAGTTTAAGAACACACTTTGATGCATTGCTATGTTGGAGCAATGTGGACCTCGTATTTTTGCACCTGTTAAGTCATTGTGCAAGATGGTGGCAATGGAGTAAGGCAGGCCTTGCACAAGTCTGTCTCAGAAATTAGAGCCCTATTTCAAATGCGTGTACCAATTATAAATTTTTCGTCTAATGGGTGTGTTGCACGTTGTGAGCAGTGCTTTCAAAAATTTTGCTCTATTGTGAGAATACAGGAGCTGCCTGAATTGTTTGTAATATATTTTTGTAGAAACGTTAAAAACCAAACAGAAAATATGTGTTGCGAAGGCAGAGTATTTCGCATTTTTCCTTTTAAGATATTTAACAAGCATACCAAAAAAAATAGTTCCATATGCCAAGACAAATGATTGCTTTGCAGACGCTGCTGTAGCCTATGCTAAACAGTGTTAGTTGTACAATCGAGGTAACGATACCTGAATAGGTGCACTTATTATGTTAAAATGTTTTTGCGTACTACATATATAAAATTTACTAACTAAAAAAAAGCCGACGGCATAGCTCGGCTGATAAGCTATAGCTAATAGCTACTAGCTTCGATGCGTTATTTTTAGTCCATCAGCTTAGTTTGACCCCTGGATAGACCATTTACAAACAATCCTTTTTTGTCTCTTTCTCTTGTCTTTGCTCTCTCTCTCTCTCTCATCTTTATACTCTCCCTTCCCACTCCCCCAGCGTAGGGTAGCGAACCGGCTATGTGCCTGGTTAACTTCCCTGCCTTCTCTTGCCTGGTTAACTTCCCTGCCTTCTCTCTTGTTGTTTTTGTCCACCTCCTCGTGGATAGAGCAGTGTGAGTACATAACTGTAGACAGACCATATAGGAGTACAAATGTGAAATATCAGGCATCATATTTGGTTTTGTCACTTGCCTTGCTTGCATCATATGGACGTTTTGGTTATAGGTTTAATTATAAGAACACGTTTGATTAGGGCCAATTCTGCTGAGCATCGCGTTGAAATATTTTCTAGCTAGCACCTGTGACCCTGTGTGACATACGCTTCTCATTATTGCACGTCCGGCTTGCTTTGCTCGCAACTGACGCTCTTTGTTGGTGTAGATGAGTCTCAATGGCTAACCTGAGCGTACATGTGCGCGCTAGCAATGTTGACGGGCGTCAAATTTCTCTTCGAACGGGTATGATGACATTCTAAGCTTCTCATTACCATGTACACATCATCACATTTCAGATTTTCTCCGCCACTTCACAAGAAAAGCTACAACAGGAGGCGGTGTACCGTATATAGCGGAAAATCGGAGGAACACCGGATGAAGCACACGACAGCGGTAGTGTTCTTATGTGAGTCTCTAAAGATTCAGTATCGGGAAGTTTGATCACTTTCAAAGCTTTGGTGTGACCTTTTTTTTCTTGAAAAAAGAAAATTATGCAAAAAATAAGAGTCCTTTGAAAATTATTGTTCTACAAAGTATTTGTAAACTAATTTTCTAAAAACGTATTCATTCATATTTGAAATATTGCAGGCTTCGCGTTGGTGGCAGCGCGTCATGAACCATGTGGTCAGTTCCCGACAAAGATCACAGCTTTGGTAAGACAAAAATCATTCTCTCTTTGTTTTTTACACAACAATGTACTTGAAGCAACACAGAAACACACACACACACACACACACACACACACACACACACACACACACACACACACACACACACACACACACACGCACGCACATGAACATGCACAGTGCCTTCCACGAAGGCCTGCCCTATATTCATACCGTGGTTAGAATAATAATTGCAAACACTCGGGCGAGAAGATCACGATAATCCTTCATGTCATTTAGCACTAGCTTGAACAGTTGCGCTCTGAAGTATTTTGTAATCTTACTTAGACTATGACTATACTTATGGCTTTTGCGTATAAATTACGACAAGTGGTACTCTCTGGAACAATGCCCTAACATCGAAGGAAGGAATTTTTCATTAATTATACGCAGGCAAAGAAAATAACACTTTTGATGCAAGGTTCATAAAACGAATGCTTCAGCATGAAATGAGAATTGTATATGAAGTAAGGCTGGCAGCCAACCCTTCTGGATCGGATCACGCGTTGACTCATCGAAACACCAGTTTGTGAGAAATAGGGCACTAAACTATTTTCATGTTCACAGACCGCTAAACGCGAAGTAAGCACTGACAGCACAGCGAGCTTGCGGTCGGTTTCTTATAGTCTGCCCAAATAGCGCGCGTGAAGGTGTATTGACACATAAGCAAAGGTCGCATGCTGCTGGAACCATAGAGTTTCCCAATATACACTATAGGGAACTCTGGTGCTAGTGTATATGGGAGCTTCAATGCACGGCGCTTCAGCGGGCATGAGAATGATGGGTAGTACACACATTTGTCTAAACTTCGTACTTCTGGCCTGCTTTAGGATCCGTGTGTGTTCGTGTCGCTTGAAGCTGTTTTCTCACGAAGCAAAAATCAGCAGATGTTCAGCGACAGTGCTTCACCACCCTATCTTTTTCGAATTACCTTTCCAAATTGGGTCACAAAGTTCAATAGGGTTGAATCTTTTTTTCAAAACAAAATTTAAACACAGCAATAAACAAAGCCGCAAGTACGATTCGCCACCCACAAGTACGAAGACTAGGCAAATGTGTGTACTACCTATCATTCCCATGGTCGCTGAACAATCGCAGCGCCATAGTGCCCTCTAGTTAATTTTGGGAAACTCTATGGCTGGAACGACACAGCATACCTTACTCCTCCCCTGCGCCCCCCTTTTTACTCAGCCACTTGCTTTCACGTTTCTGAGCTTGACGAGCCATTCACCCCTGGCTGCGCACGCACGACGATGTTTTCGCATGCGCTCTTTTTGTGACGGAGACGACAGGCTCTTTTCTGCTCTGCGTAAGCCGCACAAATTCAGAATGCTCGCACGCTTTTACAGGCAAGTAGAACATCCTGTACAAAGGGCGATGTCATCAATTTGAACTTCATACATACCATGACAGTGATAGCGACGGAAAGCTGCCCTTCCCCAAGAGTATTCTTGCGATTGTTATCGCTAAAATTGAATAGAGAATGCAAAATGGACAGAATCTTGAAAGCTAAAAAGCTAAAAAAGAACACGTTAGAATCGCAAGCTGTGAAAGGCATCGGACCACGATGGTGACGTCCATGCGGAGCAAACAAGCTCTGAGATATGCTGCAGAATCGTGAGCTGGGCAAGTTTGTGGACGTTCATCGTAGAATATTTTACAACACAATGGGCTAGATAAGGACATGTGTCCTTTCTACATACATATCTAACCCGTTGCACTATACAATAGCCTACTGTGAGCCCCGCCGCGGTTGTCTAGTGGCTAAGGTACTTGCTTGCTGACCCGCAGGTCATGGGATCAAATCCCGGCTGTGGCGGTGCATTTCTGATGGAGGCGAAAATGCTGTAGGCCCGTGTGCTCTAATGTGGTTGCACGTTAAAGAACCCCAGAAGGTCGAAATTTCCGGAGCCCTCCACGACGGCGTCTTTACTAATCACATAGTGGCTTTGGGACGTCAAACTTCACATATCAATCAGTCAATATCCCACTGAGTCTACTCTGAGATATATTTAGGACGTGTTAGTAGTAGACACTCAACCTATTCTATGTAGTTGATTTGCCATAACCAGCCACGATCTGCTGCGTTGGAGTAACAAACTGATGGTGTTCCCATACTATCATTTTTCGAGTTCTATAGGAGAAGTCACAGCGATTTTTCGGCTACGTCCGTAGTCTTCCGAATACGTCCACCGCATGTGGCTGGGGAATCAATATAAATAAATAATTATTTGTTATGCTAAACCTGTAAGTTATCTTACGTCATTGGCACTCATTTTTCTAAAGTGTTTAAAAAATTATCAACGACGCAAGGGCATGATTTTGGCGCTTTCCAGGTAAAAAATTGTGAATACCTATGCCGCAAATGCTCAGGAACACTTCAATGAAGTACACGTGTGGTCTCCGTGAAGTTTTTGATTGCATCGACAGGAATAAACTCGAAGTCTATTGCATGCAATAATAATTGACCTGCACTGCGCTGCTACGCCTAACAGCCTTGTTTAACAGCTGCCTTAGTTTTCAGAAAGTAACGTTTCGGGTACCGATTAACGAGTCTTAAATACCGTACTTAGAAATCTTACTGGGGATGCTTCGAGGCTGCGGCCTTGCTCCGCTAATCTCGAGACTACAGCGGCCCCTTTTCGAAGAGGGCGAAACACAGAAACATTTAAGAAACATGCAGCATGTAAAGTTAAATTACGTCCGAGTTAAGGTGGGATGAGCACATAAGTAACAATACTTCATCTGCCACGCAAAAATTACTTTTTCTTCGCAGATAACTTCAAACGGCAATCTTGCCAACAAAACTCCTAGCATACAAAACATTCATCAGGCCGATCTTTGACTACGGAAGTAAGGTGTGGTTTCCTCATACCCGCACAAACATAAAGAAAACTGAAGGAGTACAGAGGAAGGCCACACACTTTATCCACAACAAATACAAGCGTGAACACTCACCCACTAATCTTCTAACTCTTTCTTAACTTTCTATGCTAGAAGTACACGCCAAATATGCACGTTGAAAATTTCTTTATCAACTGCTGCACAACTAATAAATAAAAACATTTCAAATTACCTGTCTTGTTCGCAAACATGAGCCACAAGGCACAAACATACACATACATTAGTACAATTCAAATGCAGCACTAATGTGTTTTTATATTCTTTTTTCCGGTTGCCATCCATGAATTAAACATGCTTGCCCCTCACATCACTAACACTGAGTTGTTGTATCCGTTTAACATCAAAATTGAAATAAATTCTTAGCTTTTTTTTAATGGTCAACGACGTCAGTAATAAAGCCAGTTTGTATACTTGTATTATCTGTAAGTAGCCATGTAAGCAGCCTTATGGTTCAACATTCCATTTGGCATGCACTTGTATTTTCTTCTATATCACGTTGTGTAATTATTGCTAATATGAGAAGTGCCAAGTTGATGTTGCTCTTATTTTTTGTAATACTGATTTGTTACTATGATGAGCAATCATAGCCTCTGTACAATGTGCCCATCTGCTATGGTCTGAATAGAGACTGGCATTATTGCAAATAAAAAAATAACTAAATATATAATAAATGAATGAATAAATAAATAAACAAATAAACAAATAAATGTGCAAATTAGAGAGCTCCTCTGGGAAAGCGATTTCAGGACACCCCCGATTATTCCCATAGAAGCCTTTCAGGGTACATGCCACTTTACATTTCTCAATAACTCTTTCCCGCAAAATATATCTTGCGAGCTCCAGTGACCTCGTAAGCACTGTTTTGAGACTATAGGGCAGCCTGTATTCTAAAGTGATCATTTTATTTTTTTTCGACTACTGGAGCAAAGAGAAGTGGCCAGCAAAAAGAAGGGGCAACTGATGGTGCAAAGATGGGCTTACAGCAGAGCATGTGAATAACCTAGCTTATTAGCAACGTCTTATTCAACATATATTTATTGACCTATTGGTAATAATAATATGATCACAAGGTCTTATTTAAAGTCCCCAGCATGGTCCTATTAGTTTGGCGTCAAGATGGCCTGGGCTAGTTGGCTTGAAGTTAGCCCTGCTTGTCTTCATTGATTTGACCAAGCATATTCTGGGAATGCGGCGAGAAATCATAGCTAGGCATGCCTTTTATTCACGCTATGCAGTGCAACAAAAAAGATGAACAGCTCCACCCTAAAGAATGCCTTGAGACAGATGGTCGTCTTCTTGCCGTAATTTAACTGCAATAGCACTTACATGAACCACCCAGACGTACTTTGCCATGATGAAGCCGCCACCACGAGGTTTCGTACAGTACATAAAGGCAATAACAATGCCCCTCGAGTTGTGCGTTCAATGTGCGAGTGAAGGCACGTGAGGGCAGCTAACGATAGCGACTGCAGTGCAGATGAAATGCAGCGGCTGCCCTCCATCGCTCGAAAAGCCCGTTGCGGATACCACAGGCGGCGGGGGATCAGTAGAGTGCAGTCGCACGTAATATTAATAGCGATCTTAGCAGACAAGTCACACTTTTCACGTGCTGCGTTGTCACCTTATGGCAAGTTCGGTATGTTCGCGCTCAAGGGTGACCGCGGCTGTGGTCACTTTTTCTTACGCCCGTTAAAAAGCTCCTTTCGAAGAAATGGCAATGTCGGTGACGGTGGCGGTGTCTTTCGTTGTGAGCAAAAAGTTCATGATGTACGCTAGCCAATATTCGAGGCAGATGCAAATAAAGCCAATAATTGGATGGCGTATGCACCATAGCTCTTTTGTCGGCAGAGTTTAGAATCACCACCGAGAGGCGCAGTTGGACTAGCGATTCTGAAAGTGTTATGAACACGGTTTGAAAACGTTATTGCATTCTGCTTTCTTGCGTGGCAGCTGGAAGAGGTGAATCATTCCAGGCGTAGTAACATGTAAATTGCGTAGCAAGTTGGTGTTTTAAAGGCACGCCCTTCACATTGCGCTCCGAACTAATCATGACTGTCAGCACCAGCACCAACCATATGAGTAACTGTGCAGATGTGCGAGTTGCCTTGCGGACCAGTAGAGGGCATCTTACCGATTCGGGAAACAAAAGAGAGTGGTGTGGTGGGCGCACTTCGCAACTATACTTGCAAGGAGCACTCAAGAATAGTTTGAAACGGCCACTTACATGCAAAGACGTTAGTTTCCTTGCGGCATAGTTGAGACATTTTCGAGACATTTCAGAAGCAGATGCACACTGGGCCCGAATACGTTATCAAGTTCTACTCTTCAGGGTGAAGCTCAAATATCCTCAAGGTTTTTGTTGAGTTATGCGAAGTATAGTGGGTAACTTGAATGTGCTGGGACGTGATGGCAGAAAGACAACTTGTGGTCTGGATGATGATGATGATAATTCCACAGCCATGCGCTTGTTCTTCAACAAGCGCGTTGGAACGCGCTTGTTCTTCAACGTCACCACTGTCATCGTCATCGGGGAACAATGGCAGACATCGCTCCACCCTAAAGAGCTTCGCCCCTAAAACTAGCTTACAGGTTTATGACAGAATGCCAGCTTTATACAACCATCTGTACTAAACCTACCATCTCCGGAAACCATTGATTTTCCAAAGAATGATAAGTTGCTTCAGGGAGAGCTTGCACAGACGTGGTAGTTAAACATACAAATCGCCGGGAGCCTAATCACGGTTCTCATTTTCCACAGGACAACAGCACATGTATCCCGAAGGTCTACCGGGGAAAAGTTGACGGCTTCACACCATACGATAGTGGCCAAGAACAAAATTGCACGTCAACAGTGGTAAGCTACTTAATGAGTATTCAATAATCAGATAATGAATAGTTTCAGAATAACCTTGGCTACTTCTAGCAAGTCTATTAATTTGTAATGAAATCAAGTTCAAAATGAATTTCTTCGTTCGTTTTCGCGAGTAGGCTTAACGTGAACATTATTTCAGCTAGCACGCTTAATTTCAGGCCTACACAATCTCTATTAACCATAGCCTCAGTGGTTCGATGTAGTGCTTGTAAGATGTCACACTATGACCTATTATGCTTTGTAGTTTTCTATTCGCGTTTCCATTGTCTATGAGTGTACTTACAAAAGTACCGTTGTTCCTTTTGATAAAGTGCGCAGTATATTATTAGGGTTCTGCCGTTTACATTTATGCGGATATGTACAGATGGGGGAGGGGGTCAAAAGCTCGTAGACCACTATCCTATGGATTCCTAACGGAGGATGGCCTGCGAATTTTCTACCAGCACTGTAAGTCCTTAAGTGATACAGCAGGCGCAGACACAGAGTTCCTGGATTGGTGTTTCAGCGTGTTAATCTTACAACCTACGGCAATGCTCGTTTAAAATCACTCCTGAAAGTAGGATCTGCCTCTCCGGCTGTCCGTAGAACTCTGCATTTCCGATAAAATTAAAAAAAAAGCAGACAACTCATCGGTAAAAGTTTTAACAAGGGCAGCTTGTTGGTAACAAAGAGAATAGTTTCATAGATATCAGCAAGCTACCCTTGTCAAAATATATACCGGTGAGTTATGGGCTGTTTGTGCACTGTAATACTATATACTGTGTGATGGGCAAAACAAAGAAATAAAGAACAAGAAGGGTAGCTTTGTCACATGGTCGGTGTAATACGTTTATAAACTTAAGCACAGTAACGAATTGACGATATTCAGGGATGCGGCTACGAGTGAAACTTTGTCGAACGTTAGTGCTTCTTCCTGTCCCGTCTTCCTCAGTTCAGTGCCGCGGTTTACCTCATAAAACCTTTGACAGCTCAGATTTATCCAATTAACTGTGATTTTATTGGCCATTATGACACTGTATGGTTGTTTGACAAACCCGAGTTCTAATTGGTCATTGACACTTCTGCCAGTTTGGCTATATAAACATTAACTCATGTCAACAATGTTTCGTAGCCCTCACCCACCACACATTTAACAAATGGCTTGTGGCGCCCAGCGTGCGCGACGTCAGCGTATGTAGACCTGTGCGAGCACGAAATGACATCTCAAGCTTCTTGGACGTAGGACCCTCATGATAGACTTGCAAGTCGCTCAGCACTGTTATGTCGTATCAGTTGGCATGTTTATACAAAACACTCCCGATAAGGCTGGAAAGGCTTTAGCCGACGTAGTTGTTTTGCGCTCCGGTTCAGTTTTTTGCATGCAGAAGCATCACAGGCTTGCAACCCTCCAACCTCAAAAATCTGCCACTTCATTTCAAAGACCCGTGAGACTTATACTTAACAACACTATAGAGAATAAAGTTACACAGAATTAATTTAGGGTGGTTCATGATTTTTGTTGGTCACTCTCCTGCCCTGTTGGAATCGTGGTGGGAGCTGTACGATAAGATTGTTCCTGTATATACGGTCATGCACATGACTTTGAAGTCACCAGAAACTGTATGCCCGTCTAGATGCTTCTGTTATTAATAAGCTATAGAAGATGTTCTGAGTTACTGGTTTGTCGTTCTTGAGAAGCAGCCGTTCTATCCGAATGAAGTGTGAGACGTTATAGATTCTAGCTTTTACACCTGAAGTTGATCTCGACATGCTGATTGATTGATTGATTTGTGCGGTTTAACGTCCCAAAACTATGATATGATTATGAGAGACGTCGTAGTGGAGAGCTCCGGAAATTTTGACTACTTGGGGTTCCTTAACGTGCACCTAAATCTGAGAACATGGGCCTACAACATTCCCGCGTCCATTGAAAATGCAGCCACCACCACCAAAATTTGACCCCGCGACCTGCGGGTCAGCAGCCGTATTTTAGCCACTAGACCACCGCGGCGGGGCGATTTCGACATGCTGATTAACCGAGGTTCTAAGATGAGTACGTGTGCTCTGTTATCAATCATTGAAAATCTTGGGGCGGAAAGCACCATGGTACACTAGGTTTACCCCATAATGAGGGTTCCTTTGTACGTTATCCTCAGTCAATGGCGTGGCCACTTTAGTTCTTCATATCAGTTGTCACAAACATGTTGACCGCTTCGACGGGAATGACCCCAAACGACTGTCGCAGGCTTTCGTGGATACTACGCTTCTGAAAGGTACACAGACTGGGAGTTCCGAAGAACCTTTGCGATGCATACCGGCACAACAGTCAATCGTTTTTTTACAGTGTTAAAATTGTAAATTCATATATGAAGCATAAGCGACCCGCTTGTCTGCAACCTATGAGCCAATTTTAAACTCGGTTTTCTTGAAACGGAAGAAATCAGCCAGCTTTTAAGTAATATCTACAACAAGCAGAGCTACGAAAATCAGTAACATTGTTGAATCCCTGTCGTTTAAAGGAATTCACCTTGTACAATGCCAGTTAATTCTCACCCCGCGCTGAGTTTCCTAATTCTGCCTGTTTCTAATTTAAACATTGAAAGGACATTTTCATAGCTGGGAGTTTGAAAAACATAGCAAAGAACGCTACCGTCAATTACGGGGAGCTTCAAGGTTTTCGAAGGCACAAACGTACATGCTTGGCGTTCAGGAATTCGTGATTCTATGTGCACGTGTTTATGCGTTCACACCTTCAGGACGTCTTCAGTATATTTCGCATGTTGTGACATTTTTGCGTTCATCTATCAAACCATATAAGGTGTTATTGTATTAAAACTAAAGGAAACTGAACTCTGAATTTCGGAGCGTGGGAGATTTGCTAAAAATACACCTCGATAAAGCCCTCATTGCCGGCCAAAAGGTAAACCCCAAAAACGTCCCTTGAATATGAAAAAAAATGTCCGCATATCCACGGAGTGAATGATGAAGAGTGGGGGGAAGCATCCGTCCGTCCTTTCGTTCTTGCTTCCGTTCATCCATGTGTGCGTCTGTGTGGCCGCCCGTGCGTCCATCCGCCCGTCCATGCGTGCGTCTCTTCGTGCGTCCGCACGTCCGTCTGTTCGTCCGTCCCTCCATTCATCCATGCATCCGCTCCTGCGTCCGTCCATGCGTCCATTCGTCCGTGCAGCCATCCGTGCGTTCGGCCATGCATCTGTCTGTGAGTCCGTTCATCCACCTATTCAACGCTCCAAGTACCACCATCTGGCATCAATTCATCATATATTCCTCATATAGAAGCGCCGCCATCCAGCGGACATTCCCAGGACTGAACGAGAGGAGGCACACGCACACTTTCTTACGGCTTGCGCTTCGTGTCTACATCCCACCTTTAGCCACCTCGAGTTCAGGGTATATACTAGTTTACTGTATTCATGGCACTGCGGTCCAACGCTCGCTAAACCTTTCTGAAACCGAGGAGGTTACGCCCAGCGAGTATAACGTAGCAACCCTTTCTTTTGAGATAGTGCGCAATGTACATGCCAATGGCTGTTAAGGGGGAATTAGAGACATGAGGATTCGGCTTTTAGTTAACGCGTACGCTGCGAACTTTTTATTGTTCAACAGCGCACAGAAGAAATCTCCCACCGGCCCCACCTTGGAGGTCAAAATGTAAGCCTGATTACACACTATTACTATGACTACAAGGGACGAACGGGTGCCGCTATGAAGAGCTTCGCCCCTAAAAATTCAGGGTGCACGGGATTTTGACTTCCGGCTTCTTGAGCGGAGGTACCTAGCGCAGACTGTATTTTGCGACTTAGAAGTGTGGCAGCTTGGGCTAGTGTCTTTCGTGTCCTTTTTGTCTCTGTGTCGTCATTTTGTTCTCGCGCTATACCTATCGTCATGTATTTTGCGGCCGCATTTAGTACCTTTCTCACGTCGTGCAACCATTTTTACGTATCGTGCGATCATTGCAGTCTGCTTCGTGTTCCTTTTTTTGGTCAGGCGGCACTGAGTTGGTCTCTCGCGCGGAACTGGGACAGCAGCGTTCTCAGGGAGGCTTTGCTTTCCCTTCAGTGTCCATACGCTGTCGGCTGCTGGCACTGCGCTCCCTTTTGCGCCTAGTGCAAGGGGAGGAATCTCCCGCACGAACGCTTGCATATTGCTTTCTGGGTACTCACCTTCGGCATTTGATGCCTAATGTGCAACTTAACAGGGGGCCGCAGTCAATAACACTTCCTGCGTTTTATGCAACAACTGTCGCATTTTTTCGCCATGTGAAGTCGAGCTGTCCTGGCATAGATGTTTTGAACAACCACATAGTTGAGACAACTGCTGCTTTGTTGCTTCCGTTGGTCCCGCCAGCCCGCCATGCTCGCTCTAGACGGGTGTCTTGGAGCTCCTTAACGGCTTCTTTTCTGCCTGGACACCTTCGGGACTTCATGTGGCGCCTAGGATGGGGTGTGCTTCCCACTCTCGACCGCCTCGAAAGGTGGAGAATAGTCCAGTCAGCAACATGTACGAACTGCTCCCTTCGGTAAACGAATCAGCATTTTCTGAGGCATTGTGTCATTGCTCGCATTTTTTGGAGAGCCGTACATGCCGGATTTCACTGCCTCAGAGTGAATCGCTTCGTTTCTTCTGGGCCTTGTTCGCGAGGCCGCTTCGCTTGTCTTCTCATCGTTGCCGGCTGTTTCTGCCTCTGGCGCATCCGCTGCGAGGCGGTTGCAGCGGGCCACCGCCGCCACGTGCTCTTGCCGATCCTAGAATGATTGTACTCGGAGCTGCTGTCTGTTTTGTCGGAGGAGCTCTTCTTCCTCGGTGAAGAGGAATTTCTTCGGCACTGATCTTGCCCTTTTGTGTCGGTCTATGACGGACGAGTGAAACTTGTCTTTCGACTGGCCTGGTATTGGTAGGCTGATTTGTCGATGCGCCGGCAGGAATTGCATGCCAACATGTAAATATGCAAAATGTACATATTTATCTTTTATTTGTGTCTTTTGTTTACCTTGAAGTATTTTTTGTGGTTGTGTTTGTGTGAACCATCGAATGTACATGTTCTTTCAACGTCATCTCATATCCATGTTCATGTAAATGACGTCTGTTTTGTCATCATCGTTGGAGTATATCTAAGAAGGAAATGTTCTGTTGAGTGTTATTGACGTTTGTGGAAATAATTTTTTTCTAAACAAAAATTAGCCCCGAATCTGCATGTTACACTCCATATGAGTGAACAAAACGTTTATTTGATGTTCTGCGCTAGAAAATTGGTGAATGGTATTCTGGAGGCGCTGCGTTAGTGCCTCGACCGTGTATCGGAGGTAAACGAGCTCATCAAGGCACGTTAGATACGAGCGCCATCTGGCAGTTCGAAAACGAAGGAAGGCATGCACGCCCGCAGAGAAAGGTGCACGCTTTTCTCGGAGGTGATAAGGTGTAGAACGCAAAGCGACGGGCAGGTGCCACCACCGGGTCGTCTTAGCCAAGCGTTGGAAAAACTTACCTTCTTAAGCATCGCGTTGCACTTTCAGCGCAGCGTGATAAACACTAAGGTCCTTGGAATTGCTTGTGTGTCCTTCTCTAGTATAAAGGCACACATACAAAACATCGACGTGTTGTTATGGTGCCTCAGATGTGGGCAATATTTGCTTTTTATTTGAAAATAGCACAAGTATGAACGCTGAATCTTGAGCAATATTGGTGGGCGCTGCGGATGGGGTTGGCTTTTTGGTGCCGTTTGAGGTATCGGTAAGGGCAGACAAACAGACAAATGTGCAGACATACAGAAAAACCAAAATTTTTCCGTCGAAGGTCCCCAAGAGAGACTATCGTCTTAAATAATTCAAGGACATGGAGCAATTTTCGGGATCCGACTTGTCTATCTAAACGTCAACACTATAGTTAATTGTTGCAAGAGTGGAGAATAGTTGACAGCGTATTGATATATATTTGACAATATATCTTTTATACAACATACTGATTAATCTTAAATGTGCTTGTTTCATTTCAGGAGGTTATGCTGAATTGCACCTGCCATAACGGTGACACCGTGTCCCAGCGGCGATACTGTGTCGTACGTTGAATCATGTTGCAGCTTATAGGGACGAAGCTCCTTAGGCCGGGGGTCATTCCCTCCTCTGTAGTAGTAGTAGTAGTAGTAGTAGTAGTAGTAGTAGTAGTAGTAGTAGTAGTAGTAGTAGTATGTAGCAACCTCTAGTTTGAGTTGCTCAATAGATCGCGTTGAGTGTATATGCCCTTAGGACTAATGTAACCATATAGTGTTAGTGGATTTGACAGCCTGTCCAGGAAGCGAATGATAATGAGGGGGCTGGAGCGAGCGTCCAACCATGCGTCCGTCCGTGCGTTTGTGCGTCCATTTGTGAGTCTGTCCACACGTGCATATCTGTTCGTCCGCGCGTCCATGATTCGTTGCGTCCAACCTTCCGTGCGTCCGTGCCTCTGTCCATCCGTCCAGTTGCACTGAACGACACGCGGATGGATGGACGCATGGAAAAACAGACGAACGCTTCACCCACTCATCACCATTCACTCCATGGATATGCTATGATTTCTTTAGACTGATATATTAGTGACAACAAGGCTTTCACCTTGCAGGATCAACTCCAATTGATTTGGGGCAAAAAAGTCAGTAAACAGAGCACAGTAGCGTAAAAGTTTGCCTCACGTGTTACTGGTAATGAGTGAGACGTGTGTTGTGGTATAGTGATAGGAGGGCCTGCAGTATGCCACCGTGTGTGGGAAAGCTCACGGGTCACTAGCATGAGTGTCCTAGCATCGCGCTGCGTGTGCCTTATTGGTGGCCTCATTTTTAAAAATAAAGGTTTCATTTCAACATATTCTGAAAGGAGGAAACTGGGTAGCATCATGGCTTTCAAATATAGCGAGGCTGGATTCCGCTAGGCACCTAAAATAGCGGAGGGATATTCATTATTTGCCTTATTTTTATTCACCTTTCTGACGCTAAATTTTGTAATTGCCGGAACTTCATAGCCTGTGAAAAAACATGCGATTTCTCCTAAACAGTCTAACAATATGTTTTCATGGTTTTCAGCACGTCCCATTTGCCTAATTTTAAAGTGAATAGCTGTGTTTCCCCTTAGACGTTTTTTTTTGCCACGCCAGCTGTCAATAAAAGAGAGCGCATATAAAAGCAGGTGATTTTAATGCTGAGCTCACTCGGCAAAACTAAATCCCCGTTGCAGAAGGATGAGGAAATTACCTAAACATAGGCGATTATTCTGCTTCTGTTAGCCTATACCATGGTCTCTTAGTGGCAATCGCATCTGCTATAGCAGTGAGCTGTCAAAACGAGCTGATACTGTATAACCACCAAAAGTTTTCAAAAATGTAGTAGTATACCACACAATGTACTTACAATAGAAATATACTTCTACCGACCCGGACTGCTACGGGTAGGTAGTGCGAGAAGTATTGTTGCGGTGGTAGTGGAGGTTACTAGTTAACGTCTCCCGTGCGCGAACTTGCACCATAACAAATTGTTAGCAAGCGTTTAGAGCCCTTACCTGGATGTTACCTGGATCGACTGTGGATTTAGACGTGACCATTTCTTAGCAGCACAACATTACGAGGACGGAGGATGACAATACAGCAAACGTTACAGTCGGATTGTGTGGCGATAGAAAATGTCACGTTTATGACTACAGCGCTAACTTCGAGGTGGACATGAGGGACTTGCAACTAGCTCGTAAGTGCTATTTTCAAGACTTAGCATGTGCTCTTCGGTATTTTAGCTTTTCAATTATGATTTAAGTCCTTAAAATTGCATGACAAAAGGGGAAGGAGAGAAAAAACGTGTTCAAGTTAGCCTAATTTGACATTTACTACAAAGCTTACTATACACCCAATTTTATTCTCGGGCGGGTAACACAGCCATGAACATAGCTTTGAGTATGTAGTACTTTAGGAGGATTAATAAAGATATTCCAAGGCGCTTCCTTGCAATGAAGGTATACGTCTACCTTCTAGTACTCTAAAGCTTGCACTGGAAAGTATACCATGAGTTCGCCTATTTTTTTTATAGATTTGAGGTATTCCTAATGCTAGCAAAAGTAGATTAAAAAGAGGAAACTTTTGCAGTCGCTTGAGCAACGCTTACACATTTCAAAACGCTGATAATAGAACACAGAGTGTGAACGACGGAAGAGTGTTGCCATGTTTCAGTCATCATCCTGCGTCTCCATTTATTATAATGTAGACGCGTTCGCGGCACAATAAATTTCTTGATGCGCTAGCATTCGCTTTTTTTATGCCGATGAAACTTTTCGGAAGCGATATTTGGAGCTGTCACAGCTGTATACGACATGATGCACCCTAAGTTGACAAAATCTAATGTGCGCGTAGCTGATACTTTCTTTCATGATGAAATATTGGGAGCGCAAACTAACAGGACACAAGAAAGGAGACAAACGAGCGTGGACTGAAACTTGGTTTATTTAACGAAGATAATGTGTACCAGAAAGACAAGAAGTAAAGGGGAAATACGAGAGACAAGGCTCCACCGTGATGAAGTGTTGTCCACAAACTAGATTTCACGAACAGTCACCTAGATGGTCAGCTGACGCAACTATCCATATTCTTTTTTATGAAAAAGACTTCCGCAATCTATCTAGTTTTTCTGTGACGATGGGTGTATAATGCAAATGTGCCCGAAAATTCAGGTACGCAGTCACACTTTGTGCAATTGGCGGACAAATGTACACCCCGGGCCGACTTCAGCGCGTTATATATAGTATTCTCGCAGGCGATGACGTGCGGCACGCGCTGAACTGTAACGCGCTGAAATATTCCAAACACGTCGAGAAATTTATTGCCAAAAATGGGGTCCACTCTACAGCTACATCAAGCACTTTTTATTGATGTGCTGCGCTAGAGCTCTTCTCTGCTTACTAAAACTTGCAAGTCTAACATTAGAGCGCTTCACAGCGTGCAAGCACAGGCACTACGTGCTTGTATCATCCTACCACAAACCATCTCAACATCCAGAACAGTGATAGTGACTCGGCACCATCGGTTACAACCCTGCGTCACAACCGACGTGCTCAGAGGTCATATTCGGCACATTTTACGGACGGTACCAAGCCATCCGGCACTTCTGCCAGAACAACGACTGCAGGCGTCGTTCTTCACTGCCACTGCGCTTCGCTACCATGCAATTTTTTCGGGGACTTTAGTTTCACACCTTCAGCGCGTTCACCATCCGCCTTCTGGTGCCTACGACAACCCAATGCGTGCCTTTCCATTGCAGGAATAAGAAATAGAAAAGTTCTTTCTGCCTCGGCCTTGAAGCCAGCAGTTCTAGACTGTTTGCGCAGTTTTTATGCTGACAGAATCCACTTTACACGGATGGCTGTACCACCCAGACTAGCTTCACTGGTGCCCTCGTCATCCCCTCGCAACACATCAACATGACTTACAAACTTTGTCACGCCACCACATCGACTGCTTAGGACATTGTTGCCCTGCGAGGTGCCATCGATTTTATCAAACTACAACCAGTCGATGGGCAGTCTGCTGTGACTCCAAGTCGGCTCGACAATGTCTGTCGTCAGCACTTCGTCGCGGGTCGTATGAACAGCTTGTGTGGAAGATCAAAGAAATGCTGCGCTATACGACCGAAAAAGGACAGAACGTTCTGTTCCAGTTAATACCAAGTCATTGCGGTATCTCCGGCAGTGAATTCGCTGATGAAGCTGTCAGAAATGCGCACGCGCCAGCAAACTTTATTTTTATACTTTTGTCTAGAATTGACACCTCTGGATACTTATGAGCTGGCGCAGAACATGACATTTCAGAAGTGGCAATTATCACAGTTCGTACATGGTCGAATGTAATTTATCTACCCATCTTTACGGCTGCGGCTACCCTCTGGTATTTTCAGGGAGGAAGGTACAGTGTTGCGCCGTCTGCGTCTGGGCGTGGCCTTCAAAAATGCCAACTCACTTAAGATTAAGATGGCCGACAGCGCGGAGTTCAATGACTGCGCTGTTGATGAGGCCATTGAACATATTTTATGTTAATGCTCGGCATACGCAACCGCGAGGCTTCATTCACCTCCACACAGTTCTAAATAAATTAGACGGAAGTGATTCCACTGTCGAGAAGGTATTCGGACCATGGCACTGCCCATCGCGATTCCAAAAGGCAACGAAAGTTCTGTTGCGTTTCCTCAGACACCAGTCTCTTACATCGTTTGTGATGTGAAACGTGAAACTGTTACGCGTCGGCCCAATCAGTGACTTTTGCTCCCCCAAGTCTAACTTTGTCCTGTGTAACCGGCAGTATCTCTCGAGGAGCATATTAGATGGCACTGTCTCATCACCATTTCTCATCTCATTTCTTAGATGACGTTGATACAATACAAGTGTGTGCAATAGAACAGACGGGCGCATAAAAGGACGCACAGAGGAAAGCATGGACAGAAGCACGGAAGGACACATGGACGGACGCACACACGTACGGAAGGACGCACGGAAAGACGAACGGAAGCATGGACAGACGGGTACACGGACGGATGGACGAATGGAAGCATGGACGAACAGACGTACGCAAGGACGGATGGATAGATGGATGCTTCGCCCCCCTCATCTTCATTCACTGCGTGGATATGCTGTGACTTTTTTCTCCTCCTCTAGGACTTTCTTTCCCCCTCTGCCCTTTTCCAGTGCAGAGTAGGCTACCAGGGATCAACCCTAGTTATCTCTGTTTGTCGTCAGCTCTCTCTTATTATCATAATACTCTCATTGGAGCGTGGAGCGAGCACAAGACAGTTAACGTGTCTCTTCGAAGAGAGTCACATGCATGCCAAGGCAATAGTCTAAAAAGGAGTCAAGAGACTTTTTCAAGCGAATCAGCCTAACTATAGTCGGCGTTTGTCCCTTGTCTGTCGTAGTAGCCACGAAAGTACTCGGAGCGCTCACTAGATGGTTCTGCGGTAGAGTGCTCGCTTCACTTTTGCGCGTGGTATTGTTATGAGAATAGAACGCTAGCGGTGCTGCGCCACTCTATATAACACAATGAAACTGTTTACTTCTACAAAATGGTTCTGCTGTAGAGTGCTCCTTCCACTCCGATGCGTGTTCTGGTTTAAGTTCAGTTTTCTAGGCGCGCTGCGCTGCCCTGTATCGCATGATTAAATGGCTTAGTCCTCCTAGATGGCTGTGTGATATACAGCGCTCGCTTCACTGAGGCGCGTGCTCTGTGCATTGGTGTTGATCACACGCGGCACTGTGTTGCTGTGTATAATAGTAGCGCATACTCTCCATTCCCTCCCTCGTAGCTCAGTATTATTATGAGTGAAAAAATGAGCATGAGTGCGGTGCAGGCGAGGGCTTGCAAAGAGGCTGTGTGAGCAATCGTGAACGTCCAAGTGGTCAACAAAGGGCACTTTTCTACACAGCTTTAGGTCATCCCATGGATGGCTGCTTCGCATACTGCTAAGGGTTCCTTTCCGGAAAGATGTTTTCAATTTTGGGGCGAAGCTCCTTAAGCCATGGGTCAGTCGTCATGTTTATGTACGCTTGTGTGTAGTAACCACTTCACAGCATATCCACGGAGTGAATGATAATGAGCGGGGCGAAGCTTCGGAGGGTTTTATCGGCGAACCATGAATAATCCTCTGGGTGCATTTGTCCGTCATTTGTCTGTCTGTTTGACGCACAAAAAGATGGACGTGCGGACGCATTGGCAGATGGACACACGTTTGGATGGACGGATGCACGAATGGACAGACACACGGACGGGCTGATGGACGCTTCACCCCACTCATCATCATTTACTCCGTAAATATATGCTGCGATTTTTTTTTCTTACAGCGTATTTGCACCACAATAATAATTGTAAGAGTGATTGGGGAAGGACAAGTGTAGAAAGCTTTAATAAATGCCTTTTAGGCATAGAACAAAACAAGCGTAGAAGGCTTTATTAGATGACCCTAGCAGAAAAATTGTGACTTTAATTTAAATATATAGAAGTAGACAAACAATTGCTGCTTTCGTCAGTGGGAGAGCAGGATTTTTTTTTACACACAAGGGCTCTTCTTCACGTCTTCCAGGGGACTGTCAACCTATTAAAAAAGCAGACGCTACGATGTTCACCTAAAAAAAAAAAACATTTCTATGTATTTGTAAAAGTAGCAGGGTAGTAGGTTTTGCTGTGGCTTATGTGTGGACTCTGAATAATTCCGGCACAAACATCTTCCACACAGATAAGCTCAAGGTATTTCCAAAGCCTCCTTGCATCGCTTTCAACATGAGCGTCACACCACAGGTGGGCAACGTTGCAACCTTTTCTTTTTCTCCTCATTGACAATGCGAATTAGATATACTATGAAAAGTTGGGTCATACAGGTGCTTAGTGTAAAGAAGGAGACATCGTCAAACGATGCATCGGACCCACCTGCACTTTTCGAATAGGGCTTGTTTACAACTTGAAACAGCAGTAGTATTCAATATTGTAGCCTACAGGCTAAAGAAACACAAGGTAAAAAACATAAAACAAACAAAACTTGAGTTAGAAGAATAACAAGATCGTAAAGCGTGATCAAACGGTGTTGTAAGTGATATAGGAGGCAGGGTTTTATTAATAATATCTAATATTTAGAATGAACTTGTTGTATCCGAGATAAAGCCTGGCGTATAGTGCTTATGATATTGGGAATTGCTGAAATTATACTGATTGACATAGCATATACTCGGCGACAACTTTTGTTCATAGCAATGTCGAACCTATGCGCATGCATACAACCACGCCGAAACGTAGTGGCTAGGTTTACTGATAATTTTCTCATTTCGCTTTGATAAAACGAGTGCACCTTTTTTTTATTATGAAACTCAAACCATTGACGTAAGACGTAGACGTTCCGTGCAAGCGTATACAGTTACAGTTCGCTTTGCAAGAATGCATTGCTTTTCATTCCATTTCTTAGACGACACCACCTTTCAAAAGTACGCTCGTTTTCCAAAGCAAACATCAATGGCGTACTGAGTCAGTTTGTGACGAAAAAAGTGCCATTGAGTTCTAAAAAAGTGACCGATTCCTCTGTTTAGGAATAGGTGTAACCTGAAAGTGAAACGTCTCTTCACAGAGGCGGTTGGGTGTTTATTGTACATGGTTTCGGCACGAGGGCGTAGGTGTGAATTCTACAGCAACGAAATGTAATGTAACGTGGAGAATCGCAAACAGCTCGAAACTTGCGGCACGCACCTCAAGCAGAAAGCACGCACAAAATGAGCATACACATGGCGAGCGTGGACCAACAAATGTCACAGCTTGGCACCTAAAAAGCACGCTGTTCAGACAAAAAATTGGTCCCGTATCTGCATGTAATCTGCAAATGTCGTCGAAAGACGATAGTCTTGCGAGTTGAGAGAGTGAACAAAACATTTATTTGATGTTCTGCGCAAGAAAATCGGTGAATGTTATTCTAGAGGCGCTGCGTTAGAGTGCCTCGAGCGTGCAGTGGAGGCGAACGAACGCATCAAGTCACGCCACACGTGAGACATGAGCGCCATCTGGCAGTTTCTTTTGGAAAACAAAGCGCGTGGCCGTGCGCGCCCGTCTCAGAGGTGATAAGGTGCAGAACGCGAGGCGACGGGTAGGTGCCACCACCATCTCGTCTTAGCAAAGCGTCGGAAACACTCCCCGTGGAAGCGTTGCATGGTAAGCGCAGCGTGATAAGTGCTACGGTCCTTAAAATTACTTATGTATGCGTTTTCTAGTAAAAGATGCATATGCAGCATGTACGCGTGTTGTAACGGTGCCCTAGACATGCACAGTAATTGCTTTTTAATTGACGATTGCACAAGCATGAACGCTCAACCTTGAGCAACATTGGTGGTCGCTGCGGATGGGGTCGGCCGTTTCAAGTATCCGATGCTGGTAAGAATGGACAAACAGAGAAATGTACAGACAGACAGACAGACAGACAGAAAGACAGACAGACAGACAGACAGACAGACAGACCAAAATTTTTGTGTCAAAGGTCCCCAAGAAAGCCTATCGTCTTTAAAAGATAGACCACGAAACGAACGCACAAGTATACACAAGACCGAAGGAGAGATGTCACAATTCTTTCTTTATCGTGCATGACCAGCCTGCTACTTTGATAAATGCGGCCGCGGCAGTGAGTTAAGTAACCTTCATGGCCTCTTGAACCACTGTAACGTCAAAGCAAAGCTTTGGTAAACCCACAAGAGGTATAAAGCATCTGAACCACGAGATAAGCGCGTGTGCATCGCAAGGCGAAGCGGCGACCTTTAGAGTGCACCCAGTGTGTGCCCTTTAATCCATCTCACTACTGATGACCAAAACGCGCCGAAGTTGCGGAGCTCTGAGCACGGCCAACGATATAAAGTGTATGTAAATGGCTTGCCGTTAGCAAGTTGGATGACAACGTACGCTTCATGGCTTAGTGGTTTTGGTGTGTGCGCTGGTGATTGCGAAGTCGTGCTTGGTCGTACTTTTGATGCCCGGCTATGAAACTTCTCGCTTTTTTCTTAGCAATTTGCTGTTATATATTGATTGACTGATTGATTGATTGATATGTGGGGTTTCACGTCCCAAAACCACGATATGATTATGAGAGACGCCGTAGTGAAGGGCTCTGAAAATTTAGACCACCTGGGGTTCTTTAACGTGCACCCAAATCTGAGCACACGGGCCTACAGCATTTCCGCCTTCATTAGAAATGCAGCGGCCACCGCTGGGATTAGATCCTCCGACCTGCGGATGAGCAGCCGAGTACCTTAGCCACTAGACCACCGCGGTGAAGCTGTTTTTATACATTAGAAACGTCGTATCCACGTTGGAAACACGTCAACAGACCCGTGGTAGAACCCGGCACAGAACACTTCCGTGTTAGAATATACTCGTAATATGGCACTAAATTGTACACTGAGCCATCGAAATGCTTCTCCCATTCACTTTTTTTGTGTATATGGTTTTCCAAATGCGTAATCGATGTGGAAGAGCGAAATCAAAGTCACCCGCAAGCTTTTGCACTACTTGCGGAGAAACACGAACGTGTGGAAACTCCATCTCCGTAGCCTTCGCTGCAACGTCTAGGAGTTGTCACCGAGTATATCATGTTTCGTGGCTTCAGTTACGTAACCTTTCGTGACAGCAGTACAGTTTTTCGAGGAACACAAAATAGATAGTTTTGTTAAAAAAGTTTGAAGCCGCATATTTCGAGTAAAAGCAGTGCCACTACAATTCAATTTTCGTTCTTTAGCTGTCTGATCTAGAAAGTTCTAAACTTCAAAAAGTATTACAAAATACAAGTTGTTAGAATCAAAGTTAACCGGTCGTTTGAGTGGACACTGAAGTTTGTTGTAAAAAAAATCACTGTCAGGTATAAGAATAAATGTTAAATAGCTGCGGAATTCTCGGTAGTGTCTAGGAGTTGGGACAATACGCAGGGGATGCCTCAGACTTGTATGCAACATCTGCCAATGACAGTTTGATAATTAAGCGCTACAGATGTAGAGTAGACACATGTATACGTTCAAGCATACGTCGATTTACTGCGCTGTTAGCTAAAGTGGCTTGAACATTATGCTTGGTAATGGGAGGGTGCTTTGAAGAACGGCATGGTATGGTGGACATGCAAGCACCGCTTATGGAACTGTCCTTGCGCATCTCACATATAGTGGTTTGCTTTATAGTACTAGTATGGCTAAGACACCATTACAAACAGTTCATGTGCTATAAAACAATGAATATTACCTGAACTTAAAGTTCGATTTGCTTAATTAACTGAAAATCTGTAAAAGTATGCAGGAAATCATTTGAAAGCATTTACTCATGCTCACCGTTTCATATGTAACTTTATAGTGTGTAATAATCTATTCATAACATGGTAACACCAAGAAAGTCGCATTTGAAAAAAAAAATCCCGAACAGTTCTTCAGATCAGCATATATTTATGAATGCATGGCTTGCTTCACAGCTAAAATTGGTTCTTTGAAGAATGTTTAAAGGGTGCAAAAATTTTAAAAGTGGTATTTATCATGGTGTTTTCAGCTGACGGCAGTGTCTGGTTGCGAATTCTTTTGCTATAAACGGGATAACAGAGACATCGATGACGGGAGGCCCTGCGTGGTGAGTTATACTTTCGTATGTTGGAAAAGCAAACAATTCTTTAGAGAGACCACTGATTTCACCTTTAAAACGTGTGCTGGAACTAGAAACATAGGTCGGCGAAGTCATTCGTCAGTCCACTCTCTCAAGCTCACTCATACTCGGATCGAGCTGTGCGTGTAATCTGAGTGAGTATAAGTGAGTAATATTTTGGGGAGCTTGAGTATTTATAAATATATCGAAATATCGTACAGCCCCAATCGAGGCACTAAATATGACTATGGGGAAGAGATAGGCGGAAATAATGGATTAATTTGTGGGATTTAAAGTAAAATAACAACCACATGATTATGGGAGACACCGTAGTGGAGGGCTATGGAAATTTTGACCACCTGGGGTTCTTTAACGTGCACCCAAATCTGAGCACAAGGGCCTACAACATTTCCGCCTCCATGAGAGGCGGAAATAGATGAAATACAATATATATATATATATATATATATATATATATATATATATATATATATATATATATATATATATATATATATATATATATATATATATATATATATATATATATATAAATAAGGGAAAGAAGTCTATACCTAAGGGCTCGAGTTTCCGTGTTTTGACACAATATTAATGCGATATAACAGACAATAATGGCAACGAGTGTGTAGGGGAAGTTATTAAAACAAATGTAATATAAATAAAAAGAAAGAAAAGTGGGTGAAAAAATAACCAGCCGTGAGCATGAATCGAACCTACGACCATCGAACAACGCGTTCGGTGCTCTCCCCATTCGAATGTCGAAGGTTCGATTCCTGCTCACGGCTGGTTGTTTTTCCCCGCACTTTTCTGTCTTTTTATATATATATATATATATATATATATATATATATATATATATATATATATATATATATATATATATATATATATATATATATATATATATATATATATATATACCTGTTTATTTTGTACTTCGGTTTTGCCGCCTCTCTCTCTCCAGTTTTTTTACTCAGTGCCGCCCTCATGGGGCCCGTGAGATACGTAGATGTTAATGAATAAAATAATCAAATAATGGCAGCTTGAAAATATTTTAAATAAATAAGTTAGATTATACAGGAAAGCTCAAACGCTTAAGCAAATTTATATGCTTTATACCACTGCTGAGCGTTAGCTACGTGGACTATCAATATAAAAGAAGGAACCGCTTCACGAAAGGAACGTGCAAAAGATGGGAAAAAAGATAGTGCGCGGAAGATTATCGACTTGACCACAAGGCTTTCAGCAGTGATGTGCAGTGTATATACGCGACAGCTTTTTGCCACAGATGATTGCGGTCCCACAAAAACAACGGCATTTAATTCCGCTATTTTCGTTTTGTTTTCCATGTTTTCCCAGTTAGAATGGTACCCCAGGCGATTAACAGGTAAACCCGTTGTCACGCTGACAGGGTCATGCCACAAAGGAATCTGCAGAGCTGCAGGTAATGACAGTAGCGACTACAACGATTCCACAGGGCTACTGACCTCAGCTAAACAATTACTTTCTTTCAGATACACATTCACATTCGAGCCACTTATTACGAGATTGCCATGATTATGAACGCTACAAAAGCAGCTCCGTAAGTGAATTTTGTCGAGTTTTGTTTTCTGGTGTTATTTTTGTTTTTTTGACGTCGAGAAATGTAGAGCTCATGAATATGCTTCCACGAGCATGTGAAGAGATAAAGTAAGCAAAAAAGGCAAGTCAGTCTAGACAAAGGAATTTCCTTTAGGCAATGCGCTCTTTTTGAATAAAGATGCCATGAAACAAGGCACCCGTTGTCTGGAAATCTTGAAGCACAAACTCTAGAAGGAGGCGTAAATGCTTTGCCGAAGTTAAAGTTATTATGGTAACAATCGATGAATTGAAAAAAAAAAATACGTTCTTCCGTATTTTTGGAAAAAAATATTTTCGTAGATAGCGTAAGGATGCATCGGTGAGATGGACCATTAAAACATTAAGACCATGTAAAATAACATAGTAGTGTGTACAATACGTCAAGGTTATTTTCCTGTTATGCTTGCCATACGTTTTTAGTTTTATATTCGCTTTACCCCAGACTCTTCCTCATATGGTTTTAGTGAATACGTTGTGAGTATTGCTGGATAACCACTGCCCTTGGAGTTTGGGACCAGAATATTTCGCAGTCACTGACAAAGTAGTCACAGATTTTTCTGATTTTTTGGTTGAGAACAGCGGCTGCAATCACTTGCTCGTTTTACTAACTTTGAGAGAACTGTGTCGTACAAAAAGCTATCTTCTGAATGTCTCAAAATTTTCAGTATTTGTAATTTGACATTCTCATTATTTGTTCCACATTATTTGGGCACGTGTAAACGTTTCTGAATTTCCCGCATGCGAAAGTTATTGAAGCATCGAATAAACAAAATCCGCATAGCCAAATCAATTGATAGCTGCAAGCCCTTTAAATTTATTCTGCATGATTCTGTGTGAAATATTCAATGCACTACACAAAAAGGCTTTGTGGAATTTATACGCCCTGTTAAAGCTTTATTCAAGAGAGCACCGCCTTGGTGTGTTCAAAGTATGGCATTTAAGTTACTGTAAGCCGGACATTAAACTAATAGAGACGACGAAATCGCCACAGGAAGCACTCGTTGCTTTTCTTATTCAACGGGTTTTTTAGGGACATACAACATAGGATTAGTCTTCTCAGAAGCGGATGTTAATGCAGACAATGTCGCGCTGGAAGTAACGCCATGCCGTACACCTTAAAAATTCGAATAACCAATTCTTCATTTAAATTGATCTAAAGTTATATTAGGCAATCCACAACAGTCAGTATTGTGCCTTTTTTTGTAGAAGAACCATGTACCGCAGTCACTGAGATGCCATATACAGTATTGACACCATCACTTTCGCTGCATTTTTTATCGTCAACATCTTTTTTTCCTGGTGCATCCTCGGTTGTGCGCATGTGTCATGCCTAATACTGATCATCATTTTCATGCTACTCCCAGTATGCAAGGAGGTTAGCGGATGTGGAGGCAAACAGACGTGGGTGAAGTGCTTAAAGGGGCTATGACATCCTATTTTCGCTCATACTCTGTGTTATGTATGTTATATTTGTGCTTTCGCGAAAAACCTGGTGAAACCGTAGCTGCTTGGTCGAACACCTAATTTTTAATAAGGTATTTTTATGGATATGCCGGTAGCCTTCGAATTGGGCGACGCTGGCCAATGTCATCTATAAGGCTTGCTCAGTGCCACCGTATAACATCATTCGTTTTGCCCGAGCGAGCACGCATACGGGAGTCTGAATCCATTGAAACAATCGCTTCCCATTGAAAGATAAAGCGTTCGAGGGAAGTTATACATGCTTAACAGCTTTATTCTGCCTTGTGGGTCAAAAAGGGACTAGTTTAGGTGATGTATTGCGCTTTCAAGCATTCGGAGACTCACTTGTGAGCCATTTCTTCCACAAAAAAAGCCAAGCATTTACGCTATCGAACGCGTGGTTGATAGATAAGAGCAAAATTTAATGAACCAAGAAATTTGCAAAATAAATACGATAAATTTTTTACATTATTCAATTATTCACACACGCACGCACACACACACACACACACACACACACACACACACACACACACACACACACACACACACACACACACACACACACACACACACACACAATCTAGAGCATGCAGAAAAACTATTGCTAACTCATTTGCAAAGTTTTTGCAGTTTTAGTGGTACTTTTTCCAAAATTTGTCTTTATAGACAAGTAGTTACTGAGGAGAGTGCGTGCTTCTGCCACAAGTATGGTATTCCGCACAATATAAGGGTAATGACCATTTCAAGAAAGAACAAAATCTTTCGTTTCACAACAATATATTGTGACCGATACAACAAGCCAAGCGGCGTTTTCTCTTTTGCTCTGGCCCCTCTTGCAATGGTGGGTAGTCGGTCATATAACTTAGAGGCTAGGAAAACTGTTAGTACTGGGTCTATATGAAACCACGTAGCTCCCGTAGGTGCTTTTATTGCCCTGCCAATTTTCGGATCGGTATGTTTTTTGTAGTGGCTGCTAATTATTCTATAGCTTGAAGTAGACATTACACACCTAAAAGCCAATTAAGAAAGCGCTTTACCGTAAGCATCTACGCGCATCTAAATTTCAAGGAAACATATTAGACGAAGGTGCTGACCGCAATAATGCTGCGATAACGTGATATGAACACCGACAAGAAAATACTATGGCCAAAACCGTTGCACTAAGTAATGCAACAGCATTTCTTCCATTTTTATCAACCAAGTGAACAGAGGTAATGCAAGTTCCCGCCACTAATCGCCAGTTGCAAAATGTTTACTGATCCTGAAGGAAAAAACGTCTGTTCCAAAGATGTGCTGTTACGCGCGTTTAATAATATAATGGCCGGGCGTACGCCAAAACGTCAGAAGCACACATGACACCTTTATTTTTGATCAAGAATGGAACATGGTGGCGAAGTGGCGACCAATGGAACGACATAAAAATATGTAGTCTGGACACACGTACCTTCGGGTCACGAAGAAAACGAATGTCGACGTCAGTTTGTCGAACAGCAGGCTCCCATTTTTTTCTTAGCTTGTGTGTAGGAAACGAGAACACTAGCAACTTCGGTCCTTTTGCCGCGACAATTCGGCACGCAGAATCGCCCAACTATTCGGATTTCCATCCGTGCAGATTGCGAATATCCAGTGCCCAAAACGCATCTAATATCCACGCTGCAAATGACGGACACAGAAAAAGATGGTCTTCTCAAGTCGCCAACAAGAACACTAGCATACCACGACAACTTTCGTTGGGCTTGGCAATCCATGTCGGTCGAGCGACGAGAGCAAGCGGAGGCACACCTGTGAAGCGAAACACGCTTGTCAAAACGGAGTGGCATCAGAGCCTGTAATAAAATTATATCTAGGTGGCATTGCACTGACACTCTCGCAATCTGTGACGTAACAAGCATCAAGCTATGCGAGCATCTACATGCACTCCCACGAATTCCTGTTCTTCCGTAGTCAGCTGGCATGAAATCAAGACGTTTTAACTTTCTTCAGTTCGGAACTGAAATTGAATGTTTCCGCTGGTGATAATTGGGCAGAAAACTTTATCTCCACTCCTTGCTGCTCATAACGTCACGCAAGCTATGAAAACAAAACGGCGGTAGCCTGTGATGACGAAGTTCACAGTCAGAGGCTTCTAGGGCTGTTACTTATTCTTTTTTTTTGGCTGAAATATTTTTTTCGCGTCCACTTTTCAGTTGTATACTGGTATACATGTGAAAAGAAAGACTACTTCTCGATTTCGTTAAGACAAAACATTTTCAGTTGACTGTGGCATACTTAAGCCGAAACGACTGATCAGTTGCTTTGCTTTACAGAAGGTGGTCGAGGAATGTACGTACAAGTGTCACGGCAAAGGCGATGCAAATCTAAATCGTCCATACGGCCTCACATGTCTGGTGAGCTCTACGTTGGTGGCATAATATATTCAGTGTTGATTATATGAAAGCAGCTGATGTCATGCTTGTCACACTGCTAACATCTAGGCACGTAGAACATCAAACAGAAATTAAGAAACTTGTGGGAACTTGTGTATGAGGGTATTTTCCGTGATACTGATATTTCTCTAAAAGACGGTGACCTTTCGTATAGAGAAAATTTATGCAACTAAAGCTCAATGAGCTGCGATATAAGTACCAGAAGCTAGAAGAAAATAATAAGATTCATAGCAAAGCTTCCTTTGTGATGTTTTTCAGACCTTCACGTCTTCTCTCTTGGCGGATATGCCACATACGAAAGTGAAATATCATCTTGCAATATGATTCGGAAACACAACTGTTACCCAGGAGAGTATAAAGTCATCAAGAAAGCAGTCCGATGCTTTAACTGTTAGGCTAACCCAGAACGCGTGTTTCACGCTTGCCAGTGATGGTTTTACTTTTTTCTTTTATGTGCTTTATTTAGTTGTAGTAGCCGTGACAATACTATCGTACTGCTTACGCTACAGTTTTAACGTTCCATCGTAAATGTTCGACTATTCAAGAGCGTTTGAGTAAGGGACCAAGGTGAGATGAATATTGAAGCTAATTCAGGCCTCGATAACAAGCGCTTCGTCTTGCGGCTGTGAATGTTGGTTGAAAAAGGAACCTTCGAAACAGCTTTGCGTTTCGTTGACAACCAGAAGGCACGCTGCGTAAGCCATGAATAATACCTATATTATTCAGAAACAAGTAGTAGGTGAATGTGCACTATGAGGAAGGAGGTCATATATTCAGAACTTCTTTGAGCATCGATATGGACTGCATTCTGGATTTGGTCACAGATGTGGGAAACCAACGAACGCAAGTAAATATCACTGTCGCTCTATTCCTTGATGTCCACCGAGCATACGACACAGTGAGTCACGTTCACGTTCTGGAAAGCCTGGCGTTACAGGGATTCAAGGGCAAGATAGTGCGTTGGATTGCTGACTTCTTGAAGCACCGGAAAATGTTTGTAGTTACGCAGAAGGGCCCAACGTCAGAACATGTCGTCAACCAAGGAGTGCCGCAGGGCAGCTTGCTAAGCCCTACTCTTTTTAATGCAGTCATGGCGCAGCTCCCGTATAATCTTCCACCTAACATCTGTCATCTGCCTCACTTGCGCAGAAAGCGACTAAATCACTGCTACTTTACTTAAGGTCAACAAACTTGAGTGACCGCCTGTAGACTGTGTGTGCTCCCCAAGTGTGCTCGTGATTGTGTGTACCTTCTCATCTCTGTGCAACCTCTTTTCTCCCCTTAATCCCTTCTCCTGTGCAGGGTAGCAAACCGGATGTGCGTCTCGTTAACCTCCCTGCATTTATTTGCATCTTTATATCTCTCTCCACCTAACATCAGATGTTCAGTATATGCTGATGATATAAGTATATGGACGTCTGGTCCATCGTTTTTGGATGTACAACAAACTCTACAAGAAGGATTGGATTATGTAGACCGTTTTCTAAAAAAAAAGAGGTGTGGCACTGAGTCTGGCTAAAACAGCCATACTTCCGTTTACATTAAAAAGACCTAGAAATTTCCAGATTATTCTGCAAAATCAGCCTATTCAGATGGTTAAACTCATAAATTCTTGGGAGTAATTTTAGACAGCAGACTAACATGGTCGCCTCATGTGCAGTCCCTGGAACAAAAAAATGAACCAGGCCATTCGAATCCTCCGGCATCTCTGCGGGGCTAAATGGGGTGGTACTACAGAGTCGTTATTAGCCATACATGTTGCCTGGATACGCCCCATCGTAACTTACTCACTGCCTCTGCTGCATGGACTCCCAGCCTCCACCGAAAGGAGACTTCACTTGTTATTGGCAAGGAGCTTGAGGGTATGTCTGGGTTTACCACGATCAACTTCCAGTACTTTAGTGTGTGCGGAGGCTCGAGAGCCACCTTTGGCAGTACTCCCAACTAAAGAAACACCTCGAAATTTATTCAGAATTTTCGGGCAACATGAAAGTCATTTTTATCTGGTGTACCAACACAAAGGACGGCAACGAGACTACAGGATACTATATCATCATTTCAAGCAGTAGTACCAGAATTTAAACAATGGAAACCTTCCAAACCACCTAGGACGCTGCCACTTCTCAACGTTATCCGTGAAATAGACGGCATAGAGAAGAAAGCAGACATGGCACCTCTAGTAGCGGCACAGTTAGTACTTCATAAGCTTCATGTAATGCATAATGAAAAAAACGAAGATATATACAGACGGATCATGCACAGAAGAAGCGTCAGCCTGTGTGGTCTTTATACCTGATATTGAGAAAAAGAAGATGTACAAATTATCGCACAAATCTTCATCGACAACAGCAAAATTGGTGGCTATCTTTGAGCAGTTCAGCTTATCTGCGAGAATCCTGAGCCACGAAAATGGTTGATATACACTGATAGCAAACCTGCTCTTCAGCTAATCAGAAATGTGAGATCACCTTACAGAAATGGTGAAATAGCACAATGTATCGCAGAAACTGCGGAATATGCCTCATCGCAGGGTCACAACATCGTTTTCCAATGGATACCCAGCCACATTGATTGATTGATTTGTGGGGTTTATCGTCCGAAAACCACCATATGATTATGAGAGACGCCGTAGTGGAGGACTCCGGAAATTTTGACCACCTGGGGTTCTTTAACGTGCACCCAAATTTGAGCACACGGGCCTACGACATTTCCGCCTCCATCGGAAATGCAGCCGCCGCAGCCGGGATTTGAACCCGCAACCTGCGGGTCAGCAGCTGAGTACCTTAGCCACTAGACCACCGCGGCGGGGAACCCAGCCACATTCGAATAAAGGGAAATGAAGATGCTGATAGTCTCGCGAAGAAAGCATTGAAAGAAGGACGGGATTGCGCAATCCCTATGTCTGGGGGCAGATATTCGAAATTTTATATCGCAAGGAGCTAACCATTGTTCGATGGAGTATTGGTTCGAGAGCCCTAAATCAAAGGAAACGGTACTTTATGAAGTTGATTCACACAGAAAATTTTCCATAGCGACAGACCTCCCACGACACCTACAGACATTGATCCACCGACTTAGATTGGAAGTAGCATACACAAACAGCTTCCTGCACAAGATACATCAATCCAACTCACCGGAATGCCATTGTGGTAATGCAGAAGAAAATGTTTGCCAAATTCTTTTGGAGTGTGTTAAATACGCGAATGAAAGAGAAAAATTAAAGAACAAATTGGCAAGTTTGGACAGACGACCGCTCACAATAAAGAAACTACTTGGACCATGGCCTGAGATGCATCTCCAGGAAAATGCAATAATCTTCCTGACAGACTTTTTAGTGGAGACCGGACTGGACAAGCGCCTATGGCTGACAGCCAGAGATGGGCATTATGCAAAATGTAGTCATGTATATACTGACATTAGATTAGTAAGGTGTGCGTGTAAGTAGTTTATGACTGTGTGAACTGCGTGAAGAAAACTGTGTATTGGCATGATATTTGAACTGGTTTCAGTGTGCTATTATGGTTTTTTTCTTCTCCGTATTTTTAATTTTTGGGTACCGTTCTGTATTATTATTTTATTTTTCGCTGCAGAACTTTCTGATATGGAGTAGCCGGGGCAATAGGCACCTCAACCTCTCCACAGCAAAACAGTTAAAACAGAACAGAACAGATATGTGTACCAAAGCATGCTGAAGTTTACCGTTGTGTAAATAGTCTTTTCGCAAGCAATCCTAGAATGCCCCGTGGGCGTATGGAGCACTAAGGGAAAACTGTGTACGCCAAGCGAGCGGCTGTTGCGCCGCCCACCACTCGTTGGCGCCGTGCAAGCCCGAAACGAAAAGACCGGGTCCCCGCTTCTTGAATATTATTAAATGCTGAGGACTAGACTTGTCTGAACGCACTTGCACGTATCTCTAAGCATGAAATGTGAAAGAAATAACACCAACACTGCAGATATCACCGGGAATATGTCCATCGAATGTAGCATTTGAGCGGTGTGTGAGTTGTTGCATGCCGATACATGTAGTAGAAACGGGCTATTTTCATGAATGTGGGGTGGAACGCGTGTTTATTCAGCATTAATTGTTCACAAGGCGCTAGGACATTTATAACTACCATGGTTTGACTGGGCTGCTAACACCAAACTGTAGAGACGTGTTACAGAATCATTTCATTTTTATTGAAAATTCACGCTCTGTAAAAAAAAGTGAACATAACATAAACGTGTTTAAAAATGAAAGTAAGGAAGTAGAATTCACTTGTAACGCATTTCGCTTCGCCAATTTGCGCTTTATTAGATGCTTACGTTTCACTGCGGATCATGTTTGCTGGCAGTGTATTCTGCATTCAGTGAAACCAGTGTTGAGTTTTACATCAGTGCATTTCAATATCGTTAAATGAAAAGTATGTGTGTTACTTACACTCTTCACTGAAGAAAAAAAAAACAGAAAAACTTGCGCACATTACCTGAACAGTGGATTTCAGCTGCAAAATGATCGCCTCAAGAAGGCGCAGTATCCTACGTACTACATTGCATTGATGCGCGATCAGCTCAATCGCATTGCCCCCTCCCTAAAGAAAGAAAAGATGAATGCGAATGCTTTCCACCCGTCAGAAACTAGCAATACCGCAGTTATTTTATGAACACAGTGAGAAACCTGGGAAGCTTTACTGAATGAGGGTTGTGTTTTCCACATTATGAGCTTAGGTACATATGTTCCGTAGTGCGCTAAGGGTCAGGGAGGAGTTGCTCCCTGAATTCCCTACAGTCAACCTAACGAGACCACGCGATAAATTTAAGAGGCATATGATTAGGAACATCGCACTACAAGTAAATGTCAACCTTCCCTACTGTTATGCGCATGAAACGTAACTTTATTAAGGGGACACTCAAGACAACTATTAGGTCAACGTTGATTGTTGAAATAGTGGTCCAGAAACCTCGTAGTGTTGCTTTTGTGCCAAGGAATGGCTTATTTAAAATAAAATCACGTTTTAGTGGTCCGCACTGGGTTAGCACACTTCAAATTACCCGCCTCATCAAGCGGACTGTCTAACGTCACTGTTGTCATGCACATTGTTGCCCGGCTTTATTGCGCGGCCACAGACAGTAGTAGCGGCAGAACAAAAGCAGCGGAGCCACAGCAGCAACAACGGGATTGGTGGATTTTCTGCCATTGGCTCCGAGATGGCAGACGTGATTTGGTTGAACTGGACTCCAATAAATGGCATCACCTATCTAGTTTACCCACGCAAAAATTGAGTTTTCAAACCACTCGCGCCATTTTTCATAGCAACGTCCGGCAGTTATTTTTTTTATGAGTCGAACAGAAAAAACAAGCTGCATTTCATTGCGTCTTTTGATGCACGGAAGGTTAATTATTTAGTGCAGCTAGCTAATTACTAGCAATTTGTAAGTGATTCATCTGACGTCATCGGGATCACTTTGAGAATGTCCTAGTGCGATGCATGTACTCTTGTGCATTTACCTTAATTTCTCGGTACGTAGGGCACTGTTATTGATAATATTGTCGTTATAGATGTTGCCATACATAGAACTTTCACTCCGAGGAAGTTATATTTGACTTTAGTGTCCATTTAAACGACTGTGAACACGCGTACAGGTTGTTAGCCGTTTTGTGCCGCTTTGTAACATGCGCCATGCTAACCCGTTTTCATATATTTATTTTATCACGTGCAATAGCACTTTTGTTGTGAGCGAGCGTTTGCGGTGTGTATATTTCTTGTCCTGCTTCTTTGACTTCGCCCTGTAAGCTTTACTCCAACACGCAGTTGCAGTGCCAAGGAAGGTTGGGGGATGCATATCGTTTGTTACGTCTATATGGCGCCAGCGATGCACGTGCATTTTATAGGCGGATGTGTCATATTTTACGACATCGCGGTTATTTCTAGTGCATCTTATAAATATTGGAATCTCACAATTTACTCGTCACCAGTGTCGATGGACATTGATTCCTAATGCATCCGTGCATTATGGACCCCTCATACAGGCACCTTCTATGAAACCAAGTTGTATTTGTCATTAGTTTTTCTCACTTATGCAGCCGGCGTAAAGGTAACAGATAACAATTAAACTGTCGCTTTTGAGCCCCTCAGCTGGTCCAACAGTGGTACAGCAGGAAAGCTACCGGCCGGCGCAGCTAACACTGAAGTTTGTGGGTGAATCACGCAGTACAACACGTCGCTCCTTGTAGAGTTCACTTGATCTGAGAAGCGCTGGCTCGGCGTAAACATGATATTCAAGCGTGAGGGCCGCGCGCTCATCGAGGCAGATGGTGTGGCGTCCACGCTTTTCCAATGAGTGCTTGCGTGCCCGTTGGCAGCGCGCATCTGCATAAAAAAGGTCTATTGAAATGGTGACTTTTTATGCCTGGATCATTTAGTTGCATTATGGTTGCTAACAATGACGAGCTATCTTTAGTTCACTTCTTGTTTAGGACAACTTGACAAACACTGTAAAATGTGCTAATGAAAAGGTGTGATAGATTGAAACTGCTTATCTTTGTCTTCTTTTTTGCGAAATCTTCACGTATGGTGCAACGCTTAAAGCACAGTCAAAGCCCGATTATATAGAATGCTAAAACCATTAGATAAGAGGGTACAACGCTTGAAGCAAAGTGCAAACCCGATTATATAAAATGCTAAACACCCTAGATAATAGGGTACAGATGCGCTACAGATTTATCAGATGTGAAAACTAGGCAGAGCCATGCATTGGGCCTCATAAACATCCAGCATTTTATGAAGTCGAGCTACTCGGACAGAAAAAAAGTGAAGATATCATAAGGCAAAATGCAGTAACTAGGATTTCGTTACTATTCTATTAAAAGGAAAAACATTAAGGCTTTACTTTTCATAGCCCTAGTTGTTTTCGGTTTGGTGTCATTCTAATAGCCATCCATAAAATATTAGCACATTTTCGTTCTTACAAAAGCGCACCACCTCGTCACTCGTTTAAAAAAATGCTGTAAGTTCTCAAAGCAACACCAGCAGCTTATTCTAAATGTCTACGCTGCAACAAGGTCATGCTCGCCCTGAAAAGAAAGCCCCTAAAGCTCCCATCGTCTGTTACCATAGGAGAGCGGCCAGGGTCAGCATGCGAAACGGTACGCAAGTTACCCTTACAGGTGGGAAAAATTGTGGAACAGCAAACGTCGCTGGAGTCACCATTTCTACAAGTAGCCTTGCCTTTGTCAAAAAAGGTTGCCGCCTTGACGAAGACGTTGATTCCAATTACGTTCAACCAGTTTTCATCGCTCCAAGCCTCCGCTTTTCTCTCTTGTCTAGACTTACAGAAGGAATGGGAAGTCATTATATCCGATTTTGTGCAGATGAGCTAAAAATTCTGATGACGGCGAAAAAATTGGTATCTGATATGAGAATCATCTTGCATGGCCCTTCGTAACATGTATACCCCCTTTTTCTGTACGAATCTACTCTCCGATAATACGCAGTAGCCTGGTAATCTTAACAGCGAAGCTTGAGGTTAGACGCCGGATCATGTGCAGAAACTCACCAAGCTGAATCTTGCAACAGGCAGAAAAACATAAAGAGAAATGGACCAAAGATTCTGCGTTGAAATATCGCAAAAAAGACCACCATCTTTAAAAAACAAAGAGAAACACAGTGACAGAATTCATAGAGTTGTCACCTATAGTATATTATAACAAGGCGATTAAGGAAGTAGGGGGAAGAACAGAAGAAAGGAAGTGCTACCAGACCCGCCTTCTTCTGTCTTCGCACCACTAGCGCTTAGCTGCAGCATTTTGTGTTTCAGACGCCTAATTTCTTATTTTTCACAGCGTGGCAGGCAGTTTACTAAGCCGCATAAAATAGATGAATTATTCGGATCACGTATAGAGAGCGGGATATTCAGTGATTCCAACTTGGTTTTTTGTTACTTCATATGTGCTGTGAGGCTCGTATTTCATATTGTAGGAAAGCTTCGAATTTCACAAGCTTTATTCGTTATGTGATGTGTGTTGTCAATAAATACTCTGATACCAATCTTTATTATAAATACCTGTAGTGCAAAAGAAAAAGAGAGCAAGTCAGCATTACTATACGTATGAATTCTGATAGGCCCTCACATCAAATGCGAGTTGTAATGGGTCATATTTAAAGGACAGACACACCCTCATGGTGTTCGTGTGAAGTTTAAATAGCAGCAGAGAGGCAATGTCACTGTAGTTCTTCAATTACGTTCATGATTTCCAACTGTTCTCGAACGTTTTCATTCCAGTTTCAGAGAACAAACTTTTTGAGAAGAAATGTGGTGGGTGTCTGTCATGCTGGAGCCTGTTCACAAGTCCGTAAGTACAGAATTCATTCCTAAATTACTCAAAACAGCGCGTCACGTAGCTTTAATTTTTTATTGCATTTATAAATTCTGTACACACTAATTAGCTTCGCTTTCAACGACAGGTCTTGTTGACGGATGTAATAGGCCAGCTTCCCAACACCGAAGAACCTCACCGGTAAAGAAACTCTTGTTCAATACATACTTGGACAATTGATAAAATGCTTTGTGTCAAACTTTTACTTTTAGCTATTTCCAGTCATCGCATTACTTGATTTCAGTTATCGCCTCATTATTCTGAATGCTACACAGCATTCATTTGTCTGACCTGATCGTAAATATAGGACAAATTTATTAACAGTATGTTATACGACTAGAGCTTCAGCTAACCAAACATAATTACGCATTGAAAACAACGATGGGCTTGACTTCCGGCCCAGGCATTGTACTCCAGTGAATTGATAAGTGAACACACTCATTGATCGTAAGCTTGTGGCTTGCAGAAGGGCTTCAAGCCGTCAGAACATGCTTCCTAGCTTTATGGCGGCAGCCGCCTTTATGACCAGGTGAGCTATTGAATGAATTAAGAGTTATACGACCGGGAACACAACAGACCGTTCCCTTAGCTCAGTTTCACACAGCTCGTTTTATTTTTCCGAATCTAGCGTGTCATGATAAGGTTATGTCGACGTATAAAACGGCAGAACGTTAGCATGTTTATGCATTTTGTGGCAGGATAACATACCTGCATAACGTTTTCCGAGAATTGCAATTGTTACGGGTGTATAGGCTATTGAGCTGAGCTTTACAAAACAAAGAGTTTGACTCGAACTAAATTATCTGACCAATCACTATAACGTATACATATGACATAGTTTAAATAAGCACATCGTGAGGTTATGTTTTGTTTGTCTTTATGTGCATGCATAAAATTATCGCAAACAAAAGCAAGAGAAACGAGAAAAAAGGAAAGCAGGGAGGTCAACGTGATTAAGAAATTTACGGCACCTATGAAGTACCCAGCTTTTAAAAAGGTTCGTGTGAATAATGATTTAAAGTATGTTTGTGCTATAGTAGATCTCGTCAAAAATATAACTTTAGGAAACCGCTCAGATCATAAAGAAAGCGTTATATAAATGACCGTGTAGGTTTTTACATTCGCCTGGACACTACTGCCAGTCAAGGATCTGGATCTAATGCAGTAAGATGTGCTGTGTGAGCATACAGAGCGTAAGGAATCTTCACGGTGCATTTTCTCGGGAATTCAAAACATACCAAGAGCACATAAGGAATGGTTTGTTCCTACAGATTCCAGTTGTCGAAGGATGCGTATGCAAGAAAGGGAAAGTAGCACAGCAGTTGCGTGATGGAAGATTATGTGTGGTAAGTGAACCATTCGACTGTTTTTTTTTGTTCGACTGTACTATCACTTGATAATTTCACTCACTCACAAAGAGCTCACTAGAGCTCTTTTTCCGCTTCTCTACCCGTGAAAATATGCTTTGTCACAATTTCTTTACTATGTTTTGCAGTTACATCCTCATTACCAGTGCCATTTTTGATGTATTTACGTTTTCCGTGGAGTTTATTTTCTGCGAGTTTCACACACACACACACACACACACACACACACACACACACACACACACACACACACACACACACACACACACACACACACACACACACACACACACACACACACACACACACACACACACACGCACACGCACACACACACACACACACACACACACGCACACACACACACACACACACACACAAACTTTGCTGTGAATGTGCGCTTTTTACCTTTGTTTTAATATTTACACGTGCCACCCCAGACATTCCCGTCAGTCTTTATCATCACCTTATTTCGGTGTTTCAGTATAAACACGCATTGAGCTGGACTGGCATGAAGCTGCAAGAAGTCGGTGTGTGCAAGAAAGGAAAATGCGTGGAACATCGTAAGACTGTTCTTTTTCTTTGTGTGAACGATTGTTTCTTTTGCGTCTAAGACGCAGGTTGAGCACTTCACTTTCGCAAGTTGAAGTCGAAAATCACGAAAACAAGAAACAGACCACACTCGCGTGCATCTGTAGGTGCTCATATAAGCTTAATGCACTTGGTACGAATAACACCACATACCCCCTCCAAAAAATATTCAGAAATAGGTTAAGGCTTCACCAAACACGCGATATAATTTTCCACGCAGGCATACTTTGTCAAGACATTTGAGTTCATTCGAAGTTTGATATTTTTCGTAGAACACTGGATGCTGTTTTATTTTAGTGTACGTTACGTCGTTATGTGTATTTGAATGCTGAAACTTAAACAAATGCATATTTGTTTTTTTGTTTTATACAAATGTATTTCATTTTGGTGCATTTTGGTTCCTGCTCATTTGGAAATTCCACATGTGTAGAAGACACTACCAGTCTCCATTACGCTTACCAAGCCTAAACTGTTTTTTGTGCACTTTTTCGCCATGTGGAACAGAATGAGGCTTTTGAAGCGTGCTGCGTGCAGCATGTAGGGGCAAAGCATTTTAATGAATATGCCTGTCCGTTGTGCGTTCTCCGTACTTATTGGGATGATGAAAATGGCACTGATGACAATTCAAGGCACCAATTATACACGATTCCGATGATGAACGTTGGTGGGCTCGTCCATTGCTGGGTGTGGTCCGTGCTGACGGTGACGATGATGCTGAGGACCATGAAGAATAAACACGTTCCAGACTACACTTTCTATTTTTGCCACGGATATAAACGATGGCGCAGCACTCTCGCCCGGGAACGGCGACACCGACGCAAACGATACCCTACGACGCTGATGATAATAAAGCGTATAAAAGAGTTCTAGACCACGCATTCTCTTTTTTCTATGAATGGAAACACTCGTAAAACACTTTAGTGCGCAAAAGATGAAGCTTATGCAGACAAAAACCTACCCCGCCGGTGAGCGCAAGGCGGGCAAGTGTGTGAACGTGTATAGTATGCGAACCGTACAGATGCGAAAAATAAATGTAGGTCATGTGAACGAGTGTGAACGCGGAAACACAAATGTGCGTGCTGAATGAAACCTAGTCTCTATTATTCATAGAGTAGAGGTTTCATTGTACTGTAGCTTTCTCTCCAGTAGCAATAAGTAATGTGAATATGTCTCGAAGTGCATTATTAAGAAACGATAGAAGCATATTGGACATTCGTGTTAGCAGTGCCATTCAACAGTGACGGGTAGCTGGAAAACCTTATCTAGGGCCTGACCATATAATTAGAAAGAATCGCCAGGTTTATACCTTTGTCAAGAAAGATCATCACTTAGGCTGCATCATTTCGCCACTTACAGCCACAAATAAAAGCAAACAAGGTAGAAAATGGTCACAAGGTAGTATAGATGAAAATACTTCGAGTGTGATTAAGCAAACATCACGTAAGTGTCAAACAGTTGATAAACATAGCGGGCAGAGTGGTACTACGAAGCAAGTTAACTGCGAAAGCAACTACCGACCACTCATTTTTCTATATATTGATCCCAACAGTAAATATGAGATCAAATTTATTGAAAGGATGTTTTATTTATCACTGTTACAGTTGCATCTATTCGTTCCAAGCGTATGCGCAGTTTTCTATAAAGTGCTCAGTGCACAACGGCTCTTTTTGTAGAAAGTAGGTCGCTCAATAAATGTGTAGAGTGGCGCACAGCTAAACACCGCTATATTTAGGGCAAGAAAAATAAATACAAAGAACTTTGGTTTAAAGTGAAGCTTTTTTGAATTTAATTTGACTGCAAATTCGGCATTTGGTGCAAACATACTTCAGCTTCCGCATTTCATACAATCTTGACCTTTTTTTGATGTTGTCAAGGTACCTTTATTCAACTGAATTTCACCCCACCGCGGTGGTCTAGTAACTAAGGTACTCAGCTGCTCGCAAGTCGCGGGATCGAATCCCGGCCGCAGCGACCGCATTTTCAATGGAGGCAAAAAGTTGTAGTCCCGTGTGCTCAGATATTAGTGCACGTTAAAGAACCTCAGGTGGGCCATATTTCCGGGGCCCTCCACTACGGCATCTCTCATAATCATATAGTGTTTTGGGACGTTAAACCCGACATATCAATCAATCAATCAATCAATCAATCAATCAATCAATCAATCAATCAATCAATCAATCAATCAATCAATTAATCAATCAATCAATCAACCAATATATCAATCAATCAATCAATCAATCAATGAATGAATCAATCAACTGAAGCTTCTACTGACACCGCAGCCTATTTTTCTTCGGCACATTACCCTTCGGCACCGATCGAAGTTCATATTGACACCAGCGGCATTGACATAAGTGCAGTTACGCTGCAATGAAAAAAAAAAACAAAAAAACGAGTCATTGCACGTGCCATTTATACGCAATTCATGCCATTGCATGCTATATGCTATGTTTTTTACATTGTTTGATACTTTGATGCTGGCTATTGTGTCGTCGATATACACTTTGTTGCTTTCTTGCACAGTTAAAAAAAACACTAAGCAATAAGACGTCTGTGAGAAAACAGTATGGTGCAATAATTTTGGCAATGTTCACTTTCTTTTTGTGACTATTTCTGAAAAAAAAAAGACACCCGTCTTTAGTGTTTCACATAATAAATCGCTTTTGTCCCCAGAAATTTTGTACATAACTTAAACCATAAAACATAGAACAGTATCTTTGATGCACTGATATGTAAGTCGAGATTATTTATGCACAGTTTTCGTCATAATGTCTTTGTGGTTTTACCACGCGAAAAGATTCACTTGACGCTTTCATTCGAATTACAGCTCCCGACCAACCAGTCCACCATGAGTTTAAGAAGAAAGAGTGCAAAATCAGTAACGTTCAAGTCTCTCCTAAGGTACGCTCTGAAAGAGTCCTAATATGAAAGGGTACAATTTAGGTGCAAATTAGACCAACAATATGCGTACACTAATAAGGTAGATACGACTTATCACAAAATTTGGTGGTTCATGGGAAGGAAAAAAAAAACGTGAGAAATTAACAAAGCAAGCGCACTAAATTTTCAGCAATGATTATCGAATCAGTAACTATTATGTGGCAATGAGTAATTCAACTAGAAGCTCTTACCAAATTCTTCTGCACATAACATCTATATAAAAGTCAAGGCTCAATCTGTTTTATCTCACAGGAACGAGCACACAAGGAGTATCCTTATTCGCTAAGAATCCTTCAATAATTAAACCTTCATAAACGTTTGCAGTTCTTTAAGGTTTACCACGGGCATTTTAATTCTGACCCACCTGATGTATACCTCTGTAACAAACGATGATGTCTGCGATTTTTGAGAACCATCAGCTGTTAGGCGTTCCACTTATCACTAATGTGAGCACTATTATATAGACGGAAGACTGCACTTTTATATGGGCTAAATTTTATAGCAAGCTGTACTTTATGACAGCAATATTTATGGTTACGTAATGCCTCACGTAGTAGTAAATTTCTCTTACGACAATCGACATCAAGCGATGAACTTATACAAAGTGTCCGACTGCCGGTCGACAGCCGAAAGAATTTACTTAACGCGAATAAATGTACGCAATAACAGATGATCAAATTTGTTCTTTGCAGCTTATTGTGGCAGCCGGTTGCGCCGCGACTTGCCGGCGTTATCAGTTTGAACATCGCCCCAACGGTACACTGTGCCTTGTAAGTAACCAGCTAGATAACGCCTCACTACTTCAATTGTCGAGTTCCTTCAACACAAGGTGGCTCTGTTTTCAATGGAGAACGTCTGGCGGATCATTTAGGTGAAGCTCGAAATACTTAATAATAGCACCAAGACCAGAGATGCTGCAAGTAATGATTAGACAGGCCTTAATTACCTATAACCAGTTGTTCCAAAGGCATAGGCAAATAAAATCTAGAAATATTATCTGCATAATGCTGCTGCATTTGTTTAGTGAACTTGAAGTGAAGTGAATTTTATTGCCACAGAGGTACAAAACGTGTTTAAACAGCAAAGATGGTGGGATAAAAGCTCAATAAAGCCAGCTTGCCTGGTCCCACTTACGCGAACAGTAACAGCAGCAGCAACATTAACGGGAATTCCCACTTGTCACAATAATAAAATAAAAATACACAAAACAAAGCAATCAGGAACTGAGTAAGAAACACACACTTTAAACAAACACACAAACTAGGTTGGTATTCGTAAAATTAGTTGACACAATGTCTGCTTAGAAAGCAGACGTGTGCTGTCATCACATGATCGTTCCATGTTTAAAAGAACTCACAAGATAAAGTGGCCCACTGTGATAAATTTGAGTTTCAAAAATATAGCGTGCATATGGTAATTGTCAGGTGCATCAGCAACAGCCCGTAAGGCTTGCTTCTGCAGTGTGACTATATGGCCTAATGGCTGTTTTGTGTTGTTTGACCAAACAAGGTGGCATTAGCGCAGATGCGAAGAAAATAGTGCATTATATATCACGAGTTTTCGTTGTATTCGTAGCAGTCTCCGACATCTGCGCAACATACTTAAGGATTTGAAAATCCCAGGTAACCAGTTCAAGAAAAATACTGCCTAATGTTTTAGCCGACGTTGAAAGTACTACTTTTGAGTCTTTTAGCGTAATAACTTTGTGAGATAGTAGGGCCTGGATTTCGCTCTAAAAATTTCGCTTTTTTTGATTTGCTTTTTTGATTTGCTGATTTCGCTTTTTTTGTCTTGATGAAATTGAGCAGAAGTGATTTTTTTACTAGTCATAAATTTTTCTTAGCACTTCAATTGCTAAATGTATTAAGTTCATAATTATTTATTCTTTAAACGACGAAACTGGTATCATCCGCGTAAATAAGGTATTTAAATGAATCAACAGCAGTCACGATATCATATATATATAAATAATTAAAATTGGCCCAGTATGCTGCCCTGGGGCACAACCCGCCTAATAGGGTTTAAGTAACTTCCAAATAAAGTTAAACGATTCTGCGTATGGTGTATCAGTTCAATTTATCTAGCAGGCTGTCATTATTTATTCTATCAGAAGATTCTGAGAAATCTAAAAATACTTTTAGTGTTAGCTTCCTAGTCTGAATACTGAGTGAGTGAGTGCGTAAAAACTTTATTGAACATGTCCGGCGTCATTGAGCGGGGTGGGGCTACAAGCACCCCGGCCTAGGTGACGGCCTCGAGTCCTTCGACACGGGTGGCATCCTGGGCATGCCGGACAGCCCACAGTTGATCGGCAAGGTCATGGCTGAGCAGAGCCGCCTCCCACCGTGCCTCGCGGTTCGAGACCGCCATGTCTACCGGGTTCGTAGGGGACTGCTGCGCGTTACCGGTACACTTCCACAGAATGTGCTGCAGCGTCGCTCTGGCTCCGCACGGCTTACACGCGTCGGACGTATAAATGCATGGGTAGCAGAGGCGAAGGATCACCGGATTTGGGTACGTGTGTGTCTGTAGTTGTCTCCAGGCAACCTGCTGTTTCTTGTTTAGTTTGGCGTGGGGTGGTGGATATTTGCATCTGTTTAGTTTGTAGTGTTGCGTGATGTCTCTGAAAGTGGTCATGCGATCCCCCCACGTTCATTCCCGCATCGCTGTCGAAGTGTGCGAGACATCGGGACTGTCGGCAGGCGTCGCAGCTCGGCGTGTAAGTCCTCGAGCCGCGGCGTGGGCAGTCGCGTTGCCCGCAAGCGGAGGGTCCGTGTGGGCGGGGGTCCATACGAGGAAACTGTCGCTTTTGCGGCAGATGTTGCGTTCGTGAATTTGGAGAATGCGGGCCGCTTCGCGGGAGATCCGGCCGCTGGCGTAGTTGCGTATCACCGCCTGCGAGTCGCCTATTATCACCTCGGCGTCCGTGGTGGCTATCGCGAGTGCTATGGCAGCTTCTTCGGCCGCCTCCGTCTCTTCCGTGCCTATCGTCGCACTCATCGGCCGCCTCCGTCTCTTCCGTGCCTATCGTCGCACTCATGACACAAGTTCCTCCATGATCTGTGATCGCGACCGCGAAGCCGCGGTGGCAGTCGTAACGGGCCGCGTCCACGTAAACTGTGTCTTTGCTATTGCCGAATTTCTTTTCAAGATCTTGGGCACGCCTGTTGCGCCGACCGATGTGATGTGTCAGGTGCATGTTCTTAGGCAACGGCAGAACGACGATGCGCTCGCGAATACGTCTGGGTATCCCGACCTTTGCGCCGCGCTGCGTATGGTAGTTTATACCCAGTGTCTCGAGGATGTGTCGACCAGTTCTGGTCTTCGCCAGACGTTCGTACTAGGCGATGTTGTGTGCTTCGATTATCTCATCTAGAGTATTGTGCAACCGCAGCTCGAGAAATTTTTCCGTGCTGGTATTGGCCGGTAATCCGATTGCGCGTTTGTACGCCTTGCGGATGAGACAATCTAGTTTGGTGCGTTCAGTCGCCTGCCACTTGAGGTAGGAGGCGACGTACGTTATATGGTTCATAACGAAAGCATGTACCAGGCGAATGGTATTGCTTTCCTTCATTCCGCTATGCCGATTTGTTATTCGTTTCAGCAACCGGATTGTTTCATTGACCGCGCCCTCTAGTCTGCGAACGGTTTCGCCGTTGTGGCCGTTGGCGGACAGGCGCAAGCCCAGTACCCTAATGGTGTTAACTTGTGGGATGACAGCGCCGTCTGATGTGCGTACATTAATTTCTCTATATGTGCACTCGAATGCGGAATAGGCGTTCTTGGGTTTACGGCCCTTGCGCGAGGGTCTATAGAGCAAAAGCTCCGATTTAGCGGCTGAATATTCGAGGCCAGTGTCGCGAAGGTAGTCCTGCACCACGTCGACGGCTTCCTGCAGCGTTTGCTCTACGTGGCCGTCATTTCCCTCGGCAACCCAGGGGGTGATATCATCGGCGTACAAGCTATGGTAGAGGCCTTCTATCTCAGCAAGTTTTCGTGGTAATCCGACAAGCACGAGGTTCCGCAGGGCTCCGTAGTCTCGCATGGGCGAGATTACGGAGCCCTGCGGCGTGCCCGTACAACCCATGTATATGTCTTGCAATTCTAGTCCGCCTATCGCTAATCGGGCCCGGCGGTCCGTAAGAAAATCTCGTACGTAGTGGTACGTTCTCTCGCCCAGTCCCAACGCTCGTATACTTTCAAGTATCGCAGCATGGCTAACGTTGTCGAACGCCTTTTTGAGGTCGTGCCCGAGTATCGCTTTGGCGGATCGTGTGGAATTGTGTACGATATCGTGCTTGAGTTGAAGCATAACGTCCTGCGTGGAAAGGTTACGACGGAACCCCAGCATCGTGTGTGGGAGCATGTTTCGGTCCTCGAGGTAGTTGGTAAGGCGAGCGAGAACCACATGTTCCAAGACCTTACCAACGCAGGACGTCAGGGATATCGGTCGAAGGTTGTCAATCTGTACTCGTTTGCCCGGTTTGGGGATCATAATTATGCGCGCCGTTTTCCACGAGTTCGGTATAGCGCCCGCATTCCAGCACTCGTTCATGTAAGCCGTCAGTTGTTCTATCGACTCATCGTCCAAGTTACGTAGCGCTTTGTTGGTTATCCCGTCTGGGCCTGGCGCCGACTTTGTGTTGAGCCTGTGCAGCACCGCCCTCACCTCTGCAACGCTGAAGTCCTCGTCTAGCTCCGCGTTACCCTCACCCGCACAGGCGTATGCCGAGTGTGCGAGGGGGCTACGTGACTGAAAGTAACGGCTTCGCACGTCATCTAGAAATTCCGCGTGGGTGCCTTTGTAGTCGTGCAGCAACTTGTTAAGCTTATGTGCGTGCGATGTTTTCGTCTTCTCCGAATCCAAGAGGTGCCGGAGGAGATGCCACGTCTTGGCCCGTCCCAGCTGGTTCTCCATCCCATTGCAGATCTCTTCCCATTGCGTTTTGCATACCTGTAACGCGGCTCTTCCATGTCCCTGCTTAGCCGTGCTATGCGTCTGCGCAGCGTTCGACTGTGGCGTTGACGCTTCCACCTGTCTTGCAGGCTGCGCTTGGCTTCCCACATGCGTAGGAGTTTGCTGTCTACCACTTCGAGCTGTGCTTCTGGCGGAACCTCCCACGTCGCCGTTTCTAAATCCCCCTTGAGCGTCGCAGTCCAGCTATCTATATCCTCAATAGCCACACTGCCACGATTCTGCTCTTTCCGGACTTTGCGAAACGCGTCCCAATCCACCAGCCGGTGGATCTTGCCCTTGGTACCTTCCCGATGAAGGCGGTGGTGAGGTTCAGCGTCGACCTGGATCTCGATCACTGAGTGATCGCTACCCAGGTCCTCCTGTGTATTGTGCCATCGCGCGCTAGCAACGTTCTTGGTAAATGTGAGGTCGGGTGAGGTGTCTGCATATACGCTGTTGCCCCTGCGCGTAAGCGTGGATGGGTCTGTGATGAGCTCGAGGCCCTCATTCTGCGCATCGTCCCAAAGGCGCTTACCTTTTGGCGTTTCGTAGCCGTACCCCCACGCCGCGTGGGGCGCGTTGAAGTCGCCCACGATGAGCAAGGGCCCGTCGGCAGCTGCCTCGCGCGCCTCTCGCAGTAACGTGATAAAGTGGTGTCTGGCGTTGGGTCTGCTATACACGTTCAGCACAAACAGGCCGGGGCCGCGCCCTTTCGTCGGGATGAGCTCTATGAGTACATGCGGTATGCTAACGTTCATAAGTTCACGTTGCGCCACGGTGAGGTTGCGTCGCACCAGCGTTGCAGCGGCCGGTGGGGCTCCCGCGGTCACAGCTTCGTCTATAGATTTGTACCCCGCCAGCTTGACCGGGTCATTGGTTTCCTGCAATAGTTTTACGTCCGGTCGTTGCCGGCTACGTAAGAATTGTTGGAGAAGCGCCCGTTTCCTCCTGTACCCTCTGCAGTTCCACTGCCAGATAGTGAACGTGTTCCGTGTGTTATGCTGTTGTGGGCGTTGTGTTTATGTGGTTTCGTGTCGAGCCATGGTGACTGTACGTGTTATGATTTGCCGTCCGGCTGATCCTGTGCCTCTTCGTCGGGTAACGGCCTAAAGTACGGTTTCCCAGTCGTTCGTACTGGGCGACCCACTGCGCCCGGATGTCGCATTTCGATATTGTCTATGCGCGTTTGCAGCGACGCGACCATTATTGTGAGCTGAGATATTGCAATGCTCAACTGTTCGGTTTGTCCGGTTTGCTGAGCAATTGCGTTGTTAAGTTGCGCGGTTTGCTGCGCGTGTTGGGTCATCATCGCGTCTACCTTGTCGTCGAGTCTATCGACTCGTTCGCGGAGTTTCTCCTCGCCTGTCTGCGATTTGACGTCGAATTGTTCCGGGTCAAGTGCCTTACGTTTAGTGGGTGCGGGGTGCGCGTCTTGAGCCTCCATGACTTCCTCCACACTCTCGGCTGTACTAGCAGCCGCATCGGTGCGACGTATTTAATTGTAGGAGGAGGAGGAAAGGAACTGTCGGGGCCTCCCCCTTCAACGTGGCAATTTAGTTTCTTAACCTTGCATTTTCCTGCTGTAGTTTTCGGATTATTGATTAGAATTGATCCAATCGTTTCTGCATTAGACTTTCTGGGTCGCTGTTGAGTTTGTAAGCAGAGCTGCCGCGTCTGTCTACATCTGGGTTTCTATTAATGGCAGTCTCGGTTCGCGTTAGCGGTGCGCTGGGCGCGCGTCCGGAGGCGACGTTCACCCACCCCAAGTTATGGGGGTCAACCTCTCCTCCGCCTTTGGCTGCAGCTGTGTGGTTGGCTCGGGCCGTCGACGTGCTGCGAGGCTTCCCTGAACGGGGTCGGGAGACGCTGCAAAAGCGGGCTCGAAAACGAGTACGGGAGCGAGTGCGGCTCCACGCGCGGGTATCCCTCGAGGCTGATCGACTGTTGCCGCTACGTCGTCTCGGTGCTTGGCGTCGTCCGTAGCGCTCCTCTCCGTCGTTGACTGTGCTGCTACTGCTGTAGACGGCCTCAGCTTCCTCGCGCATTCTGCGTTCCCACTGTCGGCGCTTGACTAGGTAGGGTGTCTTGTACTTAGCTTTGCACTTGTGGTCTCCGGTGAGGTGACCTTTTCCGCACAGTTGGCACACCGGCTCGCACCGATGATCGTCGGGCGGGTTGCCGCATCCGCACCCACGACACTTCTTGTCGTTCGGGTTGGGGCACACGTCGGCCCTGTGTCCCAGACGACCACACTCGTAGCACATATCGATATGTTTCTCGTAAAGAGTGCACCTTATCACCATCCCGCCGTAGTTCACGTAACGAGGCACGTAGTAGCCGTCGAAAAGGATTATCACGTTGGTCGTGTTTCCCATGCGCTTGGCATGCAGGACGTTCGGGTTGCGGTGGTTAACCAGGCTTCTTACGACGTCCGCCGGCTTTTCGTCTAGCGATATGCCCCTGATGAGGCCTTTAGACGTGTTCTCCGGAGCCGCTCTGTAGGCACTCGCTTCGAACTCGCGGTCGCCAATTCGCAACTTGCAAATGCCTCGATATCGCCTAGCGCGATCTTCTGATGGCGTGCTTACCACAATAACGTTTTGTCGCTCATTGAGACAGACGCTGTCCTCCTCGGCTACCTCGCGCCCCACCCCTGCAGCGTTGCGTATGCAGCAGTGGACGCAGTCCTTCTGGTAGTGGGATACGTTGAAGCCATCGCGGGGTCGCACGATGATCTTGTAGTCATCCGTCGGCAGGTTGGGCATTCGGCTCGTCATGGTGATCTTCCGCACGTACTGCGTCGCTTTCTGTATAAACGCCGCCTTCTCGGTAGACGCTGGCGTTGCTTGCTGGTTCTTCGCCGGCTTGGTGTCTCCACCCACCTTCTTGGTGTTTCGTTTGATCTCGCACCATCCCTGCTCTTTTCCGAACTCCGTCGGCGATATCTCCTCCCCTTCGACTTGCACGAGTTCAATTTCGGGCGCCGGCGCAGCGGATGGGGCACCCGCTGGCTCCGACAACTTGTCAGGCCTACCATGCCTTGTCTACTGGCTTGACTGTCGTGCCAGCGTGGCTGTACGGGCAATCTTCGAAAAGTGACCGAAACATGGGCTCACCTGCACAAATGGTATCGGGAGAGACCGCCGGACTTTCGCAGTCACTTGGGAATATTCTGAACTGAATGGCTGGAAAGAAATCGCCGAAAACCATAGAAAATCTGCGGAGCCGATGCGACGCGCGTCCGCACACCGTGGCCCCCTAGCGACCTCCTGAATACTGTTCAAAATTATTTCTTTTTGCTTAAGAAGAGCACTTTCATTCGAACAGCCTGATCTGAACCCATGTTGCGAATACGTTATTACGGAATCCTTGTCAAAGGAAGAACTCTTTGAGGAAAATAATTTTTTCTAAATGTTTAGAAAACAAAAAAAATGATATAGGTCTGTGATTGCCTAAATTATTTCTTTCACCACCTTTATGCCCCACAGTTACCCTTGCAACATTCATGAATTTGTTGAGCAAAAATGCTAGATGTTAATGCGATGTTCTAAATACGTGTGAGGCAATGTGTGCTCAGGTCGATGATATGAAAGATTGGTTCAAACTTTAGCCCATTCACGTCCTTACTTTTCCTTCACCTCAATTTTTTGAACACGTTTGGAATGCCATTATCATCTGTTTGATATAGGTACAATGAATGTGTGAGGGGGTTGGGTAAAGACGTCAACGCATCTTGACCAGGAGTGATTTCAGCCAATGATAGAAAGTACTCAATAAATTTACTCGTTAGGGCTTCATTTTTAAAGCTCTTGCTTTTTTACTTTCAGCTCATTAGCAATAAAGACGGACCGATAATGTGAGAGGACAGAATTCAGCTTATTCCACAGCTGCTTTAAATCCACAATGCCCTCAAATATGGCGTAGTATTAGTCATGTTCAGCCTGTTTAAGCAACTTAGTCAAGTGATTACGGATTGTCTTAAACTCTTTTAACATGGCAGGGTCACGAGTGCACACGAACAAATGATAAATATTTGAATTAACTTAAAACAAAAAAGATGGTTTGCGAGCTGGTTTGCTCTTTTTTAGCTTCTTTATAAGAGAAAGTTCATGAAATACCAAGCAGAATGTATTATTAAAATGGTCATAAGCCTTTTTAAGTGAAGAACGAGACAGTAGGTCATTCCAGCTTAACAAGCATATTTATTCACGAAAACAAAAAAGAGATCGTGGATTGATGTCTTGAAAGTAAATATCACTTTCCTGTGAAAGTTTTTACAAGTTTGTACATTGGTAATCAAATAGATTGGCAAAGGATCACTAATCGTAAAACTAATCGTACCATAATGTATACTACATTATGGTATCAACAGTGTTTGTTATGAATAAATCAATTAAAGTCGCTGTAGTGGCTGTAACGTGAGTTAGGTTCGCTATGACATTCGAGAGGCTGTATGATAGATGCATGTTGGAAAAGTCGGTTTGTTTGTTAAATGTTCTCAGCACGTCAACGTTCATATCACCCCCCCCCCCAAATACTAAAGTATAATCGTTTTTGTTTACGAGACTAAAATGTACGTCTAAGAATCGGAAAGAACTATTGATGCTGCTGTGAGGTGGTCTATAAACAACAGTAATTTGAGTTTTTTTATCTTTCAAACACATCTCTTCAAAATCTTTGCAGCTTTGAGACCAATCATTAACATACTCACAGGTGATACCGGCTTCAACAACTAGCTTCAACATTAACCTCATTAGAGTACCAAGTTTCACTTATCATAATGACTGAAAACTCTAAAGCAAACTTATCAATGAAACTGTAAAACTCACCGTCTTTAGAACGCACCGACTGTATATTTATATGTAAAAAACTTTATGTTTCAATATTCAGTCAACGATATGCGCCTATTAACCAGTATTGCAGTAAATTCACAGGGGTTAGTATACGTCAACGCAATTTTGAAGCGAAACATTGAAAGAACAGTGGCATAAATATAAGGTTAATAACATTATATGTACTTGATTAATTCTGACGACAATGTTACAAAGTAAAGCCCTTTAGGGCTGGCGCTCCCAACAACAAAATTTTCACAAATTTAAACACATAAACAAAAGATTGATGTGGTACAGGCTCTAAGGCATGAATAAATGGTATTGTTGAAAAAAGCTAACCTCTAAATAGTACCCGAGCTTTGTTTAGTCGTACAGACTATAGTACACGTAAATCAAGAATGAAAAATAAGTTAAAATTCACAAAGTATCGCAAATGTTATTTGCATGTCAAATGAACATGCCTGTACTTATTATTACTATTATCATCATAATCACCATCATCATCATCATCAACATCATGATCATCATCATCAGCCTGACTACGTCCATTGCAGGACAAAGGCCTCTCCCATGTTCCGCCAGTTAACCCGGTCCTGCGCTTGCTGCTGCCAATTTATACCAGTAAATTTTTTAATCTCATCGACCCACCTAACCTTCTGTCTCCCCCTGACACGCTTGCCTTCTCTGGGAATATAGTTAGTTACCCTTAACGACCAGTGATTATTCTGTCTACGCGCTACATGCCCGGCCCATGTTCATTTCTTCTTCTTGATTTCAGCTTTGATATCCCTAACCTCCATTTGTTCCCTAATCCACTCTGCTCTCTTCTTGTCTCTTAAGGTAACACCTACCATTTTTCTTTCCATTGCTCGCTGCGTCGTCCTATATTTAAGCTGAACCCTCTTTGTAAGTCTCCAGGCTTCTGCTCCATAGCTAAGTATTGGCAACATACAGCCGTTATATACCTTTCTCTTTAGGAATAGTGGCAATCTACCTGTCATAACTTGAGAGTGCTTGCCAAATGTGCTCCACCCCATTCTTATTCTTCTAGTTACGTCAATCTCGTGGATCGGCTCCGCGGTTATTACCTGCCCCAAGTAGACATAGTCTTTTACAACTTGAAGTGCACTTTTACCTATCTCGAAGCGCTTCTGTTTTCCGAGGTTCTTGTACATTACTTTCGTTTTCTGCAGATTCATTTTAAGACCCACCTTTCTGCTCTCCTTGTCTAACTCCGTAATCATGAGTTGCAATTCGTACCCTGAGCTACTCAGCAGTGCAATGTCATCGGCGAAGCGCAGGTTACTAAGGTACTCTTCATTAACTATTATCCCTAACTGTTCCCATTCTAGGCTTCTGAAAACCTCCTGTAAGCACGCGGTAAATAGCATTAGGGAGATTGTGTCCCCCTGCCTTACACCCTTCTGTACTTATTAATTGGCCCGTTTTAAGAGCGTCAAACACTTCCGTTAATGACCACGCATAAGTATTCACAAATATTCAGCTATATCTGCTATTAGCTGTTTACTTGGCCCATTAGCGTGCCAAAACATAATGACCAGCTCACCCTTCCCATAAGAAGAGCTAGAACGGGCCATATACTACTCTGATAGCGGTATCTCGATCTTTTACACAAAATTCTCCCGTTATGATTGGGACTTTGTAGTTTTCAATCAATACCCACCCAAAACTCAGATTTATGTGATAAACTTCCATTTTAACAATAAATAATGATTATCTTCAGTTGAGCCAACGTATGTAGGTTCTCCGGGAACACGAGGCGACATCTTGATTACGGCGCCCAGGAGCCACTTGGGTGTGACAGGGAGCATTGAGTTAATGGATCTTCAAAAATGTATGCTTGCATCTGATAAACCAAAGTTAGAGGTTCTAATACCCAAAACGTTGTTGTCTGTATATGGGTTCGTGCGTTCAAGCCTACTATAGACAACCAAAAGATGCTTCTGTAACGAGGGCAGTGGGCATGGAGCTCGAAAATAGAAAAGGAAGAAGACATGCTGTGATCGCAGGCTTGCGTTCAGTTAGCCCTTGCGCTCAATAGAGCTTTCGTTCGCCGAGTTAACTCCTGCTGGTTCAACACCCCGTTTCAAGTGGTAGAAGTGCTGAAATACATCTGGTCCTCACCCTGGAGCTTCGTAGCCGCACACTCCAACCACCTTCTGCGATGACTGATCCGGGACCGTCTCAGGCTGCCACTCCAGGTCTCGCACCCATACCTGTCTTCTGCGCTGGTGCTCTCCGGCAGCGCGACCCCCCCCCCATATTTGGTGGCACAGAGGACCAAGATGTGGACAACTGGATTGCCGAGTGTGAACTGGTGAGCGCGTACAATAAGTGGAACGCAACCGATAAGCTCACAAATGTGAATTTTTACCTGACCGACGTGGCGAAACTATGGTACAGGAATCATCAAAGTGATTTCAGTACCTGGTCGGAATTGGCAAAAACTCTCTCGGAAGTCTTTGGACGTCCTGCTGTCCACCGCCTTCGTGCTGAACAGCACTTGCGTGGCAGAGTACAGAGAACAGGTGAGACTTTCACGAGCTACATCGAAGATGTGCTCTTCCTCTGCCAGCTCGTCAACCCGACTCTGAATGAGGCAGGCAAGATAGAAAACATAATGAAAGGAATCGACGACGGTGCATTCCAAATACTTGCTGCGAAGGGTCCCCAGACGGTCGCTGAGGTGATTCAGCTCTGCCAAAGTTATGGTGAGCTGCATAGGCGACGTGCTTTCACACGTTGCGCTGCTCAAGACACCGCGGAGCTCTCATCCCTCGACTATCGCCATGACACTGCCGACCACTCTGCTTTAATGCCACTTATAAAGCAATTCATACGCGAAGAGGTCGCCCGGCAGCTATCTATAATCACCAGAACTACCGAGCCGATGGCACCCTTATCGCCTTCGCTTCGCCAGGTCATTGAATCGCAAGTTGCCGAAGCATTGCCGCCAGCTCAGGCTCCACCACCTGTTACTGCACCACTAACATATGCAGCCGCTGTTGCTCGGCCACGTGCTCCATCGTCTCCGGCTATCTACGAAGCAACTCGCCACGTTTATTCGTCGACGCCACCTGCCCGCCCGTTGACTGTCCCGTCTCCGGCTGTAAACGAAACAACTCGGAACGTTTATAGGAAGCCGCCGCCTGCACGACCATTTCCGGTACCTTATTCAGCGACAAGCGCCCCTACCGTCAGCCAATGGCGCACTCCGGATAATCGGCCAATATGTTTTTCATGTGGCATCCCAGTCCACATAGCTCGTCACTGCTACCGTCGCAGCTTCCCTTCTCATGACATATGACATTGCAGGGGCCTCACACTGCATGCCCACTCAGCCGCGATATCCCGTTCCTGCCGATCCACCTTTAGACGTACGTACCGGTCGCCGCCCATCCGGCTCAAGCCGTTCGCCTTCTCCTCGTCGCAGATCTATTTCTCCAATGGTACGTCGCAACAGCCCACCGCGAGGGGAAAACTGACGGGTGCAGTTCCGGAGGCAAGAACTGCGTTGGCAGCAAAAATTTCAAGACCTAATTGCTGTCCTCCGAACGAAATCGAACTCTATATTGATGGCATTAAGGTGCATGGACTTGTTGACACTGGAGCTGCCGTATCTGTAATTAGCGAGAAACTGTGCCGAAACTTGAAGAAAGTGACCACGCAACTTACCAACCTATCTTAACAGACAGCTACGTCTCATCATATTCAGCCTTCAGCTTTGTGCACTGCATGAGTCGTCATTCAAGGTGCGATGTACGTCGTCTCATTTGTAGTTTTATTCCGTTCTTCGCATGACGTTATCCTTGGATGGGACTTTCATCAAATTCTGCTTTGGTCGACTGTGCTCGTTCCGAACTCGCATTATCTGTGCCGTGCTGTGATCCCGACGATGGCGCTTCGTGTAGAGTGTTTGCTGCTTCTGACGTTGACATTGCGTCTTTCTCAGCTTTTGTTGTCTCGGTGTCGTGTGCCTCCCCCCCGAAAACGCCTGTGTTGTTTATGCCATCGATCCCATCTGCGTGCCGACGAAATATCAAGCTTCCGTTTGCCGTCGTTGTTTTTCGCAACGGTCACGCTGCCATTCATGTGTGCAATCCCTCGGACAGCCCGTCATCCCTACTACGTGGAGAATGCCTGAGAAGCTACGAACCTTACGAGTGCATTCTTCCGGCTACCATACCCGATTGTATGGTTTCGCTCCCAATTTGTGCTGTCACTCCTACCAACACGCCTAATGATGTTCTCGACGTATTCTCGGATGCCATCGACTCTGAGCTCGCACCAACTCAGCGCGAAGAGATTATAAATCTTCTACTCCGCTTTCGCTCTTCATTCGATCGTGACCAGTCAGGCTTAGGCCGAACCTCTGCGATCGTTCGCCGTATTGACACCGGTCAACAAGCCCCGCTAAGACAGCGTCCGTACCGTGTGTCATCTGCTGAACGCTGTGTCATCAACGAACAAGTGGACGACATGTTGAAACGTGGCATCATCGAGCCCTCCAATAGTCCCTGGGCTTCACCGGTTGTTCTCGTCAAGAAAAAAGACGGATCCATCCGGTTCTGCGTTGACTACCGCCGACTCAACAAGATAACGCGCAAAGACGTATACCCTCTGCCGCGCATCGATGATGCTCTGGACTGCCTACAAGGTGCAGAGTTCTTTTCTTCGTTAGATTTACGCTCTGGCTACTGGCAGGTGCCCATGGAAGAGGGTGAGCGCCCTAAGACAGCCTTTGTAACACCGGATGGACTATATGAATTCACCGTTATGCCCTTTGGCCTCTGCAATGCGCCTGCCACTTTCGAAAGGATGATGGATACAATCTTGCGAGGTATGAAATAGAAAATGTGCCTCTGTTATTTGGATGACATTGTGGTATTTTCAAGCGACTTTGCGACACACCTTAGCCGCCTCGAGCAAGTTCTTACGTGCCTTTCCACGGCGGGACTTCAACTTAACTTTAATAATTGCCACTTCGGCGCTCGCAAGCTTGTAATTCTCGGCCATGTAGTTTCTAAGGACGGCATTCTCCCGGACCCTACGAAACTTAATGCAGTCGCGGCGTTCCCAAAGCCAACCACCATCAAAGAGCTTCGAAGCTTCATCGGCCTATGTTCTTACTTCCGGCGCTACGTCCGCAATTTCGCCTCCATTATCGCCCCTTTGACCAATCTTCTTCCCGGAAGTTCTGATTTGTCAGCGTGCTCGCAGGCGTGTGATGATGCATTTCAGGAACTCCGACGGCTCCTCACCACGCCTCTCATACTCCGACATTTCGATCCGTCTGCTCCAACAGAGCTTCATACAGACGCTAGTGGTGTAGGGCTAGGGGCCATACTAGCCCAACGCAAGGATGGCTTTGACGAGTACGTCGTTGCCTATGCCAGCCGCACCCTCAGTAAAGCCAAGAATTACAGTCTAACTGAAAAGGAGTGCTTTGCCATTATATGGGCAATTGGAAAATTTCGGCCTTATTTATTTGGACGTTTGTTTGATATTGTAACAGACCACCATGCGCTTTGCTGGTTATCTTCACTAAAAGATCCTAATGGTCGGCTCGCTCGTTGGGCATTGTGGTTACAGGAGTTCGACATCCGTGTTATCTACCGTTCTGGCCGTAAGCATTCCGACGCCGATGCCCTTTCACGTTCGCCATTGGCTTCAGAGCCTGTCGGCTCGCCTATCTCCACCAGTGCTGCCTTGGCCATCAGCATTTCGGACATGCCTTCCGAGCAACGCAAAGATGCTTGGATTTCTTCTCTTTTGGGTTTGCTCTCAAACCAGACGCCCGCTCCAGTTTCCAGGACGCTTCGCCGTCAAGCAGGACACTTCGCTATTCGGGATAACCTGCTTTACCGCCGAAACTACAGCTGGATGGGTCGTAAGTGGTTGCTCGTCATTCCCCGACATCTGCGCTCTGACATCTGTGCAACGTTCCACGATGATCCGCAATGTGGCCACGCTGGTGTTTTAAAACATACACTCGCTTGCAGCTGCGGTACTACTGGCGCGGTATGTACCGTTTCGTTCGCCATTACGTAAGGTCTTGCCTTACGTGCCAGCGACGCAAAATGCCCACTCACTATGCCACAGGTACCTTGCAGCCATTGCCATGTCTAGCACGAGCTTTCGATCGTGTCGGAATTCACATTTACGGTCCGCTTCCCTATACTTCGAGTAGCAACCGCTGGGTCATTGTCGCTATCGACCACCTAACGCGGTACGCTGAAACAGCTGCGTTACCTTCTGCTACCGCAAAAGACGTTGCATGTTTTATACTGCAAAACCTGGTTTTAAGGCATGGAGCAACTCGAGAATTACTAAGCGACCGCGGCCGCGTTTTTCTCTCCGATGCCATCAGAGCGTTGTTGAGCGAGTGCTGCATCATACACCGCCCTACCACAGCCTATCATTTGCAAACTAATGGGATGACAGAGCGTTTTATTCGTACACTTGGGGATATGCTGGCCAAGTACGCTTCATCCGACCAGTCTAGTTGGGATAGCATACTGCCTTTTGTGACATATGCTTACAACACTGCAACGCAAAGCACCACTGGATTTTCGTCTTTCTTCTTTATGGACGCGAGCCATCATCGACAATGGATACTATTCTTCCTTATTGACCGGACCCTTCAGAGATGACTACCGTTTCTCGAGCAGCAGCACACGCTGAAGAATGTCGGAAGCTTGCTCGTGCGTTCACGTCACATGACCAGACGCACCAAAAACATCGCCACGACGCGTCAACCACGCCTATGAGCTTTGCTCCGAACTCACTGGTGTGGTTATGGATTCTGTCTACTTCTCCAGGACTCTCCCACAAGCTTTCGTCCAGGTACCATGGCCCTTATCGAGTTGTACGCCAAACACCCTTGTCAACTACCTTGTCGAGCCGCTGGATGCATCTCCGGACAAGCGCCGTCACGGACAAGAAATCGTACACATCTCTTGGCTCAAGCCATACCATGACCCTTCGGTGTACACCTGTCCTTAGGTCGCCAGGATGGCTCTCTCATCGCCCAGTGGTGATTGTAACGAGGGCAGTGGGCATGGAGCTCGAATATAGAAAAGGAAAAAGACTTGCTGTGATCGCAGGCTTGCGTTCAGTTAGCTCTTGCGCTCAATAAAGCTTTCGTTCGCCGAGTCAACTCCTGCTGGTTCAACACCCCGTTTCACTTCATACGTTCTGATGTTCTCGTGTTCAGATGTTTTAAGACATTAAAAGTAATATTCAGAATAATGCAAAATAAAAAAAATGTAGAGAAAAAGAGCTTTACGAGAAATATAATCGAATAAACGCCGTTTCTCTGCCGAAAAGTAAACTGTGAAAAAAACATTCTCTATATTTAAGAAATAAATAAACTCCGAAAGTACAGAGCCCTTAGTAGTAATAGCGCGTTGATTTTTACGCAGACCACAATTTTTTGAGAAAGACAGTTTACAACGCTTTGAGCGCTCTGTTCACCACAAGCACACTTGTTATGTTGCAATGCACATTTAACCGGTGACCTTTTGCAGTAAATCGAACAATCTACGTCCATTTCCTGCTGAACTGGGTGACAATAAAAAAAAGTACAGAAATTCGACGAAATAACCGAGATTGTTTACTATACGTGGTAGCACTCTCGGAGTCTGTATCACACTTAGGGTAAATCTAGGAACGCATGCCACGCTGTGCGGGCAGCATTGCAGTGGTGTGCCACCGTAGCAAACGACGCAGTTGAACACTGTGACTCTCAAGTATCTGCACACGCGCAAGCTGCTGCCAGAGATGGCTGCACCGTGCTTTCAATGCTCCAAAACTTTTCCTAAGTATGAGACAGACTCATACTTAGACTCATACTTAGACTCATTACACGCAAAAATATAATGATCGGTCGTTCCTCTAAGGTCTCTTGAAGGTGCAATGCACCAATTACCGGGCTTGGTCAGAAATGACATCCTACGGATGGCAGACACTGCTATGGGCTGCTTAGCGAAACTTTGTAGCCATGGGCGGCAAAAAGCTTAAACGTGAAGCGTGAAGTAGCCATTTTCTCAGGAACTCTCGTATCACACAGAGGCCCCTCTTCAATCGTCCTGGAGCTGCCGGTGCTCACTGCTTGAAGTCGGACTGTATATACCTTGTCACGGGACCTTGTCACGGAATGCCGCCACTGGCCGGGGCTGCACTCCATAGTCTGATAACAATACGTAGTGAGCTATATTCGTGCACAGAATTGACAAAGGACGAGAGAGATCGCAGGTCATTACGCACGTTCAAGGACATGATATTGCCACCTACTTCTAGTAGTGGGTCGTATGCCAAGGTGAAAGCTCACACCACGAAGAAGAAAGAAGTGCGCGTGGACCCCGCTCTAGAAAACAAAGCCCAACCGACGCGCTTGGTTAGAGCCCTGTTGCTCGGACATCAATAGACCTTGTCGACATCCCCTGGAGCGACGTGACAATTGGTGGAGGTGCTGGGTAGCCCCTCACGGATGTTTCAGACCCCTCCTGGAAGCAGCACCACAAGCCCAGTGCGAGTCCACACTCCCGGTCATCGGACAAGCCGCAGGATCAGGAGATTGCCACCCGAAGCTGACCCTGCAGTTCCCACCAGTATGATGAGCACGTCCGTTCAAACCACTTTAACAGGAACGGGAAACCCCCCGGTGACTCGGTACACCCTCGAAAGTCCACAGGTTCCGACACCGTTTCATGGCACCGAGCTCGAAGACGTCGAGGACTGGTTAGTCGACTTCGAACGCGTGGCTGCTTTGAACGACGGGAACGACGCGGCCAAACTACGGCGTGTGTACTTCTATTTGGAGGATGGAGCACGTACCTGGTACATGAATCAGGAGGAACAGATGACATCGTGGCCCGAATTCCGCCGCCGGCTGTTGGACACTTACAGAAGTGCTGATCGCCACGAACGAGCGGAGCGAGCGATCCAGGCCCGCATCCAGATGCCCAACGAAACTGTCATGACCTATGTGGAAGATATGACGCGCCTGTTCCGACGGGCTGATCCAGGTATGACAGAGGAAAAGAAGTTGCGTCACCTGATGCGGGGAGTTAAGGAGCAGCTTTTCGCTGGCCTTGTACGGAGCCCTCCGAGCACGGTCGCCGAGTTTTTGTCTGAAGCCGTCACGATGGAAAAGATGCTTCAGCATCGATCCACCCTGTATGACCGGCAAGTGAGCACGTCCACTGCTCAATTTCTCACGACTTTTGGGAACAACACCGAGTGTCTGCGCGACCTTATCTGCTCTATAGTACGCGAGGACCTGCAAAAGGCTGCCACACCACCACTACCTACGGTGAGTTCTATTGCAAGTATCGTCAAAGACGAGCTGCATCATGCCCTGCGTGACCCTGTGAGTCTGGATAACGCCACACCGGCCCCGGCTGACTACCACCGTGCGACTTATGCGGAAGCCTTGAAGCGCCCAGCTTCCTCTTCCCCGCTGTTTGTTCAGGCACCTCCTACCGTTTCACTTCAGTCGGGGCAGCCTCTACGGTACTACGAGAACACACGCGCGCCCCCACCCCTCGTTTACGCCAACCCTGTGCATCTTGCGGAACAACCAGCACACTACCTTGACGACAGACGTGCTTTGCCTCGGAAATCTGATGTTTGGCGCACTCCTGATCGCCGGCCTTTGTGCTTCCACTGCGGTGAAGCGGACCATTTGTACCGCCAGTGTCCATACCGGCGCCTCGGGCTGCGCGGCTTTTCAGTATATTCAGCGCCTCCTCGGTATGGCCAGCGACCCCGGGACATTGAGGATTACCTGGCTCAACAGCGCATGCCACCGCCTTCTGGACGGCAGCCGCGCTCACCGTCGCCGAGGCGCTTTTCATCTTCGCCACAGCGCCATGCTGGCGCACGGTCCCCCAGTCCCCACCGGGAAAACTAACGCAAGCGACCCTTGGAGGCGAGGTCGCTGGCAGTCGACGTGCTGAAGACCTCCGATCGACGCTAACAGTAAAGGGTGTGGATTCGACTGAGCGATATGTGCGGCTTTCTCTGGATATACCGGTGCTGATAGACGGCTATGCAGTAAGTGCTTTAGTTGATACCGGGGCTGACTATTCTATACTAAGCGGGAAAATGACCAGACTACTAAAGAAGGTAATCACGCCCTGGCATGACTCTGTGATTCGAATGGCTGGTGGCCACACCGTCTCTCCGCTTGGAGCCTGCACGAGCACAGTTCGGGTCTGCGGTTATACTTTTGTAGCAAGTTTCCTTGTGCTCCGTGAATGTTCACGCGACGTTATTCTTGGTGTTGACTTCCTGCAGGAGTATGGAGCTGTCATTGACCTTCAAGAGAATCGCATCACCTTCTCAGCCGACCGAGCAATCGACAAGTAGGACGACCAACAACGTGCCGACATTCTTCGTGTTTCTGCTGAAAGTATAACGCTTCCTCTAAGAGCCAGTGTTATTGTCGACGTCACATGCTGTGGATTGCGAAATGGTGAAGCGATTGCAGAAAGTAATTTTTAACACTTGCTGACTCAATGTGTTTGTGTGGCTAGGAGTATCATACAGCTACGTGATGGCCGATCTCAACTGCTCGTTACAAATTTCAGCAACGAACACCGACACCTTTTTCGTGGCACTTCGTTAGCGTTTGCAGATGAATTAGGAACCGTTCCTATCTGCTTCTCGTCGGACGCAGTGGAGGCCGCCGATACGTCTCTAAACAATATCGACATTAATTCTAACCTCACACCAGAGAACCAGACAGCACTGCGAAAACGCTTGCTTGAATTCAAGTCATGCTTCGCTGCTTCCTCTAAGGTGCGCCAGACTTCGATCACTAGGCACAGAATCATCACTTACGACGACGCCCGCCCAGTACACCAACAGCCTTACCGTGTGTCAGCGAAGGAACGAGAAGCCATTCGTACGCAAGTTTGAGAAATGCTTGACGACGGCATCATCGAGCCTTCCAACAGTGCGTGGTCCTCTCCGGCCGTCCTAGTCAAGAAGAAAGACGGAACGCTACGTTTTTGCGTCGATTACCGGAAGCTGAACAGCGTGACTAAAAAGGACGTGTACCCGCTGCCACGCATCGACGACTCGCTAGACAGATTACGCCACGCCCACTATTTTTCCTCGTTGGATTTAAAAAGAGGGTACTGGCAGATCGAGGTTGACGAGCGAGATCGCGAGAAAACGGACTTTGTTACCCCTGATGGCCTGTATGAATTTCGAGTCCTTCCTTTTGGTTTGTGCTCAGCGCCCGCAACCTTCCAGCGAATGATGGATACTGTGCTTACTGGTCTGAAGTGGCAAACTTGTCTCGTATACCTTGATGATGTTGTCGTTTTTTCTGAAACCTTCCAGCAACATCTTCATCGCCTCAGGAGTGTGCTACAGGCTATTCAATCAGCAGATCTTACACTCAAACCGCAGAAGTGTCACTTTGGTTATGAAGAGCTCAAATTCCTTGGCCATGTAGTCAACGCGAAAAACGTTCGACCCGACCCCGACAAACTTGCCGCTGTAGCCGCGTTTCCGCATCCTACAGACAAAAAGGCTGTTCGGCGCTTTTTGGGCTTGTGCGCCTACTATCGACGATTTATTAGAGGGTTTTCGAAGATAGCGGAACCCTTGACTCGCCTTACACGCGACGACACACCGTTTGTATGGGCTACCGAACAACAGGCTGCTTTTGCCGAGCTACGACAGCGGATGCAGTCAGCCCCTGTTCTTGCGCATTTTGACGAGGATGCTGACACAGAGGTGCACACTGACGCCAGTAACATGGGCCTCGGCGCAGTGCTCGTCCAGCATCAACACGGCAAAGAACGAGTCATTGCCTGTGCCAGCCGCTCACTGTCCCGTACCGAGGTGAATTACACGACCACAGAAAAAGAGTGTCTCGCAGTAGTGTGGGCGATCACCAAGTTTCGCCCGTACCTCTATGGTCGTCCATTTAAAGTGATGACGGACCACCATGCCCTCTGCTGGTTGGTAAACATTCGTGATCCCTTTGGAAGACTGGCCTGATGGAGCTTGCGTCTACAGGAATTTGATGTTACCATCGTATATAAGTCTGGACGGAAGCATGAAGACGTTGATACGCTGTCGCGTGCACCCATACCTTTTAGTCAATCAAGAAGAAGACAACGATGACGGTTTCCTGGGCGCCCTTAGCTCATCTGACTTGAGCAGACGCCAGCGAGAGGATGAAGAGATTCGACCGCTCATCGACTATCTGGAGGGTCATAGCGCCGTTATACCTCGCCATCTATTTCGTGTCATGACGTCTTTCTGCCTCCGAGGTAATGTCCTGTACAAAAAAAAAAAACGCCCGTTCTACGAGCTGCGCTTACCTCCTCGTCGTTCCGAAGGACATGCGGGACGAAGTCCTCTCCACGTGCCATGATGAGCCCTCATCTGGTCATCTAGGTTACTCGCGAACGCTTGCCAGAGTAAGTGAGGCGTACTACTGGCCCGGACTTTCAGCAAGCGTGAAGCAGGACGTTAAAAGCTGTCGTGAATGCCAGCGTCGAAAGGCGCCACCAAGCAAGCCGGCTGGATTACTTCAGCCAATTGATCCACCCCACAAGCCATTTGACCAAGTCGGCATGGACATTCTCGGCCCATTTCCTTTATCGTCCGACGGCAACAAATGGGTCATTGTTGCAACTGACTATTTGACCCGCTATGCTGAGACACAGGCGATACCACGAGCCACGGCTTCTGAGGTAGCACAGTTCTTCATGTGCCACATTGTTCTGCGCCACGGTGCTCCATCTACAGTGATAACCAACAGAGGAACAGCGTTCGCTGCACAGCTTATTGATGAAGTTTTTCGGCTAAGTAACACTAGGCATCGAACGACGACTGCTTACCATCCGCAGAGCAACGGTTTAACCGAGCGACTAAATAAGACAGTCACAAACGTAATCTCCATGTACATCGACGTCCAACACAAAACATGGGATCGCATTTTGCCTTATGTGACGTTCGCTTATAACACCGCCGTTCAAGAAACAACCCGATTTACACCATTTTGCCTTCTCCACGGCCGCGAAGTTCAGACGATGCTGAATGCGATGCTTTCTTATGAAGGCGCTGATCGATTAACAACTGACGCAGAAGAATTTGCAGAGCGTGCCGAGGAAACTCGCCAGCTCGCCCGGCTACACATTGGTCAGCAGCAACAGGTCGATGCACGACGTTACAATATGCGTCACAATGACGTATCTTACAGTCTGGGAGACCAAGTTTGGGTTTGGACCCCTGTTCGACGCCGTGGCCTCTCCGAAAAGTTGCTCAGCAGATACTTCGGTCCGTATAAAGTAATACGCCGCGTGAGCGACGTAAACTACGAAGTGGTTCCGGACGCTACGTCGTCACGATGGGCACAACGAAAACAACCGACCTCTGACATAGTTCACGTGGTGCGCATGAAGCCCTATTTTGTGCGTTCCTAAGAGACCACTTTTCCTGTGTTTTTTTTTATTTGTGCTCTGACAATTGCCTCATCAATGGTGAACTTATCGCGTCTAACATTTGATTATTGGTGCCCTTTTTCATTGTTTAACCTACTTTGATTTGGTTTTTTTTTCAATAACTTTACAGCAGCGGGACGATGCTCTTTCTTTTTTTTGTTGAGGAGGAATATTGCCACCTACTTCTAGTAGTGGGTCGTATGCCAAGGTGAAAGCTCACACCACGAAGAAGAAAGAAGTGCGCGTGGACCCCCGCTCTAGGAAACAAAGCCCTACCGACGCGCTTGGTTAGAGCCCTGTTGCTCGGACATCAATAGACCTTGTCGACATCCCCTGGAGCGACGTGACAATATGCGCTGACGTAGCTTTAAACTGCGGTGGCATCTCTCCCCGCGTTGCATAGAGCACGCTCGTCTTTACAAGAGGTGAGATAAAACGATTAAAGCACGCTATAAACTGTTATAACGCAGCTCATTTTTGACAGATCCGAAAAATTTTCGCAGTATTCGGTTCGTGAGGCAACGAACTACACTACGGAGGTTATTCGATAATTACGTAGAAAATAATTCATGAGCCCCTTGAAACATAAGACAATGGCTTATCATATCTGAATAACTGTCTGCATGACGTGATATGCACCTTCTGCGAAAGCAGCTGTGAGGTAAAATCTACTTGCGAAAGTTCAATACTATGAGCCTGAAAAAGAAGAAAACTCAAGAAAGCCTCATTGAACACGCTGAGATGAATTTATTGCCTGGAGTCTACGTTGCAATTGCAAATATTTCAATACGACAGCATACAATATTTTCTTTTTTGCTGTCTACTTCTCATCCTTACATGTATATTATGGAAACACGCAAGTGCACTGGATTCCGATTTATGCTTTTATGGAGCGAAAGAGTAATGATAAATTAACTCCGTCATTGTGGTTTCTAATGCATGTGATTTCTACTTCACAGTTGGAATACAAGCGAGAAGAAAAGGTTTTGAGACGAACGAAGAAGACTTATACGATTGGCGTGTGTTTTTCTGGAAAATGCTTCCGAACCAGAAACAGTTTGGACATTCAGCTATAACGTGGATATCGTAGTGTGTGCGCACAATACCGCTCTACTGTAAACATGTGAAACAAGAACTTCAAGACCAGAAATGAGGGACTTCATGCACGAGGCTGCAAACACCATGTATCTGCGTTAACCAGAATATGAATAAACACTAAAGTCATCGAATCCAACTTTTCTTAGAAACATGCTTGTGTACTCGAGTGTGTTTGATGTATCAGAAATGGCTTACTTGAGAACAATGTGAGCAACCTTACTTTAAGGGCCATTAGAATCTGCTTCCCTGAGATGTCAAAGTTTTCTGACTTGAAGTGCGTCCAAATAATCTGCAGTATCCAGATGTTTCATTTCTGGGGGCTTCCGAGTGCACGCAAAACTTGAACAAAGAGTACCACATGACTAGTCAGTTCTGCACATAGAGGCTGTTGCTGTCTAACATGGTACCGATTAACGACAACTTATAATGCAGAGCATCGTCATCACGCATCACTGAGCACAACTAACGCGTAATGTATCAACCCTTCGTGACCGGTAAATAACTACCATACCACCGCGTCCAAAAACTACGTCATTCCTGACGAGGTAACGGAAACGCTGACAGAGTACCGAGAATTATAATACCTGTCGCCCAACCCAGGACCCCATTTACTTTATTTGCTCAATAAGCATGGTGAACAGGTCACAGTCATGAAAAAGTACGACTCTTATATTTTTCGTTCAAGGTTTCTCGTGCCTTTGGTCAGCGAGGAGCCTCGATTGTTTCTTTGCATTTGCGTGACAGAACTACTGAATCGATATGAACGTGTAGCGTCGTTATGCTTTTAGAAATGCCTCTTGTTCGCTTAGCAAGTTAGACACTTATTACCCGTTCAGTTGTCAGCCCGACAATAAACTGTATATTTATCATTATGCTCAACTGATTCCCAATTACATATTTTAAGGCAAGAGCCCTTGATGCTTGATTGATCAAACTCTGAAATCACCAGTTGGAGTCGGCGTCCGGCGTCGGTGGTTTTGGGGACGAGGATGCAAGGTCTCATCAGTGATGGCGTCACCACAGCAGGTCATGAAGACAAAACTGAGACGTAACGTTACGCTATGACGTCATCACACTACATCGACAATGATGGAAGGTGTACCAGTCATCGACCCAGTGCAAAGCTCAGTGGGGTGCCCCCACTACTGGAGACAGTGCAAGACTACATCAGGTGTAGGAATTGCAGGAAATCATGTTATAAGACAACAACTGAAATACTGGCACATTGGTTTTTATGCAACTACACAGACATGTCCAGCACTTGAAACTAATGCATAAAATAGTGTCAAGGTGTCACTACAATGGGGAAATAATGGTGCATTCTTTTCTGTGCCCGAACTGCCGTAGACGTCAATTGATATATATTTCTACATAGCTGACGCACGACGGGGGAATTATTGTGCGTACAGAAGGCGAGAAAAAAGACTGGCTTGCCCACTGTGCGTGCTGTGCTCCGTCTCGATCGGCGTCAATACACTTACAAATAGTCACGTCTCAACTCATTTTACGCAACATATTTGTGATGGAGCTGCTGGTTCTTCCCTGTACCCATCACCAAGCTTTGCAGTGGCCGTATCATTGCGGGCGCTGCCATGTAATAGGTTGAAGGAATATCGTCTTCGCCACCCGCCCCTTCCGTGACTCCTATCTACGTAGTCCTACCTCTTACTCGTGATCTTGGTGTATTTTTTGGACAGGAAGGTGTTCATATTAAAAAGTACCTTAACGTGTGGGAATGGTTGAGCGCCGCCGGGAACCGACACTCATATTGGCCAACGTGTTTTTTTTTACTTTGATGGTCCACCACGGGTGCGGTTCGAGACGCGCGAGGTCGTCATTACCAGCTGGGACGGTTTCACAAAAAAAGACCCGCGACCTTTTTGGCAACACCGCTGAGCGGCAGATGGCTGCGCGAAATCCATTGGCTACACGGGCACGGACATCTACCGAATCGTACGTCACGCCTATTCACGAAGTCATCGCCCTTTGCCGCCTGGCTGTCGAGCCATTGCCCGAGTCTGAGAAGGTATTTAACGTGCTCAAAGGCATCGCAGACGATGCCTTCAAACTGCTTCTCTACAATGACCTTGACACCGTCGATGAAATCATCAAAGGTGCCGGTGGTTTCAACATGCGAAAAGCCGCCGTATCATACAGACATTCATACGACTGCCTTACAAAATCGCAACTTCGTCGTATGAAGCCGTCCGCCAGTCACCCATGTATGACAACGTCACCCGAATTGTTCGTCGGCAGCCTCAAGCTGCCTGTCCAGCTCCTATTGAACAGCCTATTTTCACAACCCAAGCCACTGACCCATCACAGCCTTCGGTAGCCCTAATTCAAACTATGGTCAGACAGGAGTTCTCCCATCGCGGCCTTCCGTCGTCAGCATGTTTCCCGACTCATCCTGAAGTACTCCCTTACTCCTCAGGAAACGCTCACCGATCTCCCCCGACCTTGCTCTTCAGGAACCCTGCAGAAGGGCGAACTCCTGAAGACCAGCCTATCTGCTTTTCCTGCCATCAACCTGGGCATGTTTCTCGCTATTGCTGCCGCCGTTGGTCCAAACCACCACGCCGAAGCTACCCTACCCACATGTGCCCCACCACGTTTAGACGTTCAGCCGCTGCACCCTCCAAATCTACTAGCCGCCTCCTCAAGAGCCTCTCGATCCTGACTCACGGCCCTTCACCCGTCTGCCGCTACTCCCGCTCCCCATCACCGCAGCGCCACCAATTTCGATCAAACAGGGTTTTTTAAAAGACGATATATGTAGTGTTTCTTGGGCACCTTCGACGCAAAAATTTTGGTCTATCTGTTTGTAAAATTATCTGTTTGTACACAAAGGGAATGTTTATTGGCGAGTACCTCTTTGTATGATTACATCAATCGAGGTCACCTGGACTCCTCGAAACTCATATATATACTAACAGAGTGCCCGTTAGAGGGGCAATTAAATGGTGAACAGAGTCTGCACCAGAAGGCTCTCTCGACATAATTATACACTGTTATCAATGTGCATGATTTAACTATTGAAAATGAAAAGATTGACGAGTGGAGACCCAGTGAACCCAGACTGCGCCGAAAAAGGCGCTAGCGACATCATTATACAAAGTTATATTATATCATTAGAGAATAAAGCAAGAAAAATTATTTAGGGAGCGGAAATCCGTGTGTTAGAAGGGGGAGACCGGGGTTTGTAGCCTGCCCTGCCGCATCAAAAAGAACCGTGTGTGCCAACGGCGCAGAAACTTCTCCTCGCCGCAGCACTCAAGTTGTACCGAGAGATGTCACCAGACTAACTCTCGGACGCGGGACACCATTGGGTAAGCCACTCTCATGGGTTTCCGCCTAACCTCTGCTAGGCAGCGGCGTTTCCAAATGGTGAGCAAGGTACACATCACAACTAACTTGGCGAACGCACCCTTGTTCCTGTTCAGCGCCGGAGGGGGACGGATTTTGAAGTCCCTTGCTACAAGTCGCCATACGGGCTTGACGGCGGGTCACTCCGTCAGGGCGTGCGCCTGCGTTTCGTCGGCTCGACAGTTCGGGCAGCGCGGCGAGGGAACTATACCGAGCCTGTGAAGCCGCTGACGGGTTGGTAAGACCCCCCAGTTTTTGCGCCATGCAAAGTCCTGCGCTGTTCGGGGTGTTTCTCGCGCATTCTTGGAGGCCTTTTTTCACTTACGGGACATCAGTAGCTCGTTGTCGCTTATCTAGTGTACCGCGATGTCCTCCGCGATTCGGGCCGGTGGGGCATCGTCCACATCACAGTCAGGGGCCTCCCTCTGGAGCATCCGCATCGTGCTGGCGGCTGCCTTGTAAAACGGCGAGGGCGCCTCCACGAGGGGCCAAGCGGTCGGTCGGCCTCAAGGAAGGTGTCACAGAACAAGCGCTCAAAAAGAGCGCGCCGCCAACTCCTCGCGACGAAACGCCGGATTGACGCCGCAAGGTCAACGATAAAAAAAAAGAAAAAAGAAAACAAGCTCCCCGGGCACGCTCCCTCTCCCCGCGGAAGCGTGGCTTCGCCGACGAACCTCCTCACCCCACCACAGCGGCCAAGCAAGCCCTCGATCTTTCTAGATGGAAAGGGGCGTGGTCATACCGAGTTGAGTCATCTGATGCGGAGGGCATTCGAACCGTCTCGCCCTCTTCCCAGCCTTCGCTGCGTATCGCGCGGACGAAATGATGAGAACCTTCTGTAATCTCGCGCGGAAGGTATTTAATCGAGCGGCGGAGACGAGAGAGCAGGAGAAGACGGAAGTTAGCTCAAGAGCACGTGGGGATTCCGCCGTGTAGTCGGCGAAGGTTTTGTCCGTTGAGACAAAGCAGGAGAAGACGGAAGTTAGCGCCAGAGCGCGTAGGGATTCCGCCGTGTAGTCGGCGAAGGTTTTGTCCGTGGAGACAAAGCAAGAGAAGAAGATGATTTCCACCTGTGGGGTGACGACTCGAGCTACAGGCAAGAGTGTGTGTTTACCGCTATCGAGTGAAGACGCGTGGCAAAAGCTGCATGTGTGAAGCCGACGGGTTTCCGGCGAAGAAGTTTGAAGCTTGTAGAGAGGCCAATTGAAGACGCGAGGTTTCCTGGAAGAGAAACTTCGGGGGCTGCGGAACGACAACAACGCTGGACTTTGAGTGAGTGATTCTCGGAAGAGTATCATCCAGACTTTTGTTCCAAGAACTTTGGACTGGATACGTTTTCTATCTCTTTAGTCTTTAAGTGACTTGGTTGTTCGATGCATGTGACTGCATTGTAGTGCGTATCGTTGTCTGTGTCCATTGTTTCGAGTGTGGCTGATTGTACTGTGTTGTACGTTGTTTGATTGGTGACATATTGTACTCAACTATTGTGGAGTGTGCATACTTGTGTATTGTTTTGGATCTGCCATTATTGAGAATATAATTTTGTTTGTTTATCGACTCTCGGCTTTGACTTGTTCTTTGGGTCACAGCCGGCGTCCGCTGGCGCGCCAAATAGGACCACTTCTAAATTGTCAACGCTTTCGTGGTGCGGTTCGGGGGCCGATACTTCGGCCCTTGGAATTAGCCCGGCGATCACCTCCCGAATTAATGGGACCGGTGTGACAGAAGGCCGCGCTTGTGCTGCTCCAATAGCGCGTAAGACCTCTCCCCACATAATCGGTGGAGCGAAAGAGGACTCTAGCCGTTTTTAGAGCAAGAATTTTGCTTACTGTCAGTGCGTGAGTGAGGCCGAGGCCCCCCTCACTCACTGGGAGCTTCAGGAGTGTGCGTCGCACGGGCGCTGGCTTGTTCTCCCATAAAAAAGACCCGAGCACTTTTGACAACTGTGTGGCCGTTTTGGTGGGCATGAGTGCCACCCTGCTCGCATAGTAGGCAAAGACGCAGATGGTGGTCTTCGCGGCCACGGCCTTCTCACGAAGTGTGAGGTCTTTGGAGCTGAGGCAAGTAATCGCTGCCCGTGCTCGTTCCAGCGTCCGCTGCCACGTTGTCCCTGCGACGCCGGCACAGCAGAAGTAGATGCCCAGCACCTTAACCGCTTCGACGACTTGGAGATCGCCGAGGGCTCCGCGAGGAAACTTGCCAAACAGGAGTGCCTTGCATTTTTGCCGGTTCAGTTCCGCGCCCGAGAGCTCCGCATATGATGCGAACACCGTCCGGAACTTCTGGAGACTTGCTGGGTCTCTGGCGAACAAAGAAACGTCATCCGCATACGCCAGTACTTTCATCTCCTCTTCACCAGTCAGGGGAAAGCCTCTAATCTGTTCGTTTAGCACCAAGTTCCTTATGAGTGGTTCGAGTGAGAGAATGAAGAGGGTGGGCCCTAGCACGCACCCCTGCCGGATCCCTCTCTCGTAGGCAAGTGTGTCAGTTGGAGTGCCGTTCACAATGACGTGACATGTCACGTCGCTGTATAGAGCAGAAATGATATCAACAAAGCTTGCCGGAAACCCAAAGTGGCGTAAAACTTTGAGCATGTATTGGTGCCTGACCCGGTCGAAGGCCTTCGCCTGGTCAAGGGAAACGAAGGCGCCCGACAGGGACTTCGCTGTCATGTACTCGAAGACAACCCTTGTCACGGTCAGGTTCGCGAAGATAGAGCGGCCTGGAGCCACGCAAGCCTGCTGCGGAGAGATGATGGTTGGCAGAAGGAGTGTCAGGCGTGTGTTCAGCAAAGAAGCTACAATCTTGTAGTCGACGTTTAGCAAAGAAATGGGCCGCCACGCCGACGGCTCCTTCTGTGGAGCTCCTTCTTTCAGGAGGAGTGCAATCTTCCCTTCTCCGACTGACTTAGGATTAGGTTTGCGCGTGACCACCATGTTGACAATTTCTGTGAGAGGGCGCTCGATAACATAAAAAAGTAGCATAAAAGTAGACGGTTAGGCCGTCTGTGCCAGGGGCGGAGTTGGGGCGCATGCTTCTGATGGCGGTGAGTACTTCCTCAACGGGTACCGCGCTGTCAAGCAGCGCGGCATCCTCTTCGCTTACGCGAATGAGATTCTGACAGAGCTCTTCCGTGAAACGCACGTTACCCGGTCCACGGCTGGGTTCCGTGCTCCGGAATGCGGCCTCGTAGTGATCTCTAAGGATCCCGGCGATCTCTTCTGGATCGGTTGTGACTGAGCCGTCTGAGCATTTCAAACGAGAGATGCACGCACTGCCGTTCCCGTGTACCTCATTATGGTTCTCATCCGCTAAGCTGGGTGCCTCGGCCCACCCGGCAGGTGGTCTAGCCGCTCGCTGTTGCAATAGTCGGGTATATTCGGCTTCCAGTGTGGTCAGGTAATTCTGCATGCACAGCGTAAGTGTCTCGGCCTCTTTGACGATTCTGATTCTACGTAACGTCTCATTGATCCTGGCTGTGATACGCCGCTTTCTCTCTCTGCCTTCGTCTTGTAGTATTGCCTTCCACTCGATCTTTAATGCGTCCCAGGTACATGAGGTCAGGCTCGGTGCAGTCGCCACAGATGCGCGCCGTCGGTTTCTAATGCGCTCGATGCTTTCCTGATCTTGTAACAAAGCTGCATCGAGGCGCCAGCCTTGGTCAATTCTGCGGTCTCCGGGGGAACCGCTCAAGGTGGTGGCGAGCGGGAGGTGGTCGGATTTCCTTGCCAGATCGGCGGGGGGAGAGAGGACTTCGCACGCAACCACCGAGAAAAGGAGGAAGTCGGGCTGGTAGGTGCGGTCCAATCTGCTCGCCGATAGCTGCGAGGTGCATGTCGGGACGAAGAGATCACCGCGCGTGTACAGCCAGGCGTCTGTCAGGCTGAGGTGCATCAAGAGCTTCCTGAGTTCTCTGGCGTGATAAGTGGACCCGCCTTGGCCCGGCCCCCTCACGTCCCGCTGGGAGTCGATGACGCAGTTGAAATCGCCCAGTAGTTTGTGCGGGCGTGGTTCCGTGAGGTATGGGCGTCACGCTTGAAAAAAGGAGTTGGTGTCAGACCTCTTAGCCGGGGCATAAATATTCGCGAAGCGGCACCGCTTTCCATTCACGAAGAGGTCTAGTAGGAGTATTTTGCCGTTCGCGCCGAAGGTGCAGAACGCCTTGTGGCGGAAGCGGCCTGAAACAAAGATGGCCCCCACGCTGCAGGCCCTCGCGTTCGTCAGGGAGAAGAAGGCATCAACCTGAAACTCCCTCTTGAAGACGGCAACGTCGAGTGGCGACCGAAAGTTTGACTCTTGGATGAAGAGGACATCGATCCCCTGAGCTTGAGCGAACGTTAGGAAACTTTCCTGTTTTGCTTTGTCCCGGAAGCCCCTGACGTTCCAAGTGGCGATCTTAAGATGGGGCATGACCTAATAATGATGGTGCTGAGACTGAGAAAGTGGGCCAAGGCGTGATGGCAACAGGGCGCAAGAGCTGAGAAACGCATGCCTTCATCGAAGGGCATGCAGCCTTGTACAGCCTCAACTGGCAGTCAGAGAGTGTAGTGCGGGAGGGAACGACCGAGTGAAGCGAGAGCGGGCAGAGTCGACCGGGGTGGGGGGGGGGGGCGAGGCCGCCGGAGCGAGCAGACGCGCCGTAGCACCCGTCCCGCATCGGGATGGCTCATCAGCCAAGTGTGAATGGAAGGGTGCGAAAGAGCAGGCCGTGCCTGTGGGGGAGGAGGTGGCGAAGCTTGGAAGGGAACGACTAAGAGAAGCGAGAGTGAACAGTGTAGACAGGAGGGCTGCGAAGCCGACGGAGCGAGCAGACGCGTTGCGGCGTTTGTTGGCGTCTCTGGGCATGGGCCAACCCCTTTGCCCCGAGAGACGCGTTGTACGTTTGCTGGCGTCTCAGGGCGTGGGGGGTGGTTCCTCCTTGCCCCCTCCATCTTCTTCGAGCTTCTGGGCCTTCGCGTGCAGCGGAGCGTCGCTATCGCTGCTTTGACCAATGGGCCCGGGTCTGCGGTGTCGTGCGTCCCTGTTGGCGCCCGCTCCCCCGGCCGGCTCCCGCTTGTCGACGCGTCTCCGTGAGCGCGAGCGTGATCTCTGCTCGAGGCCTGTGGCTGTCTGTCCTGGTCTCACGTCCGACTTCCGGCTTAGTCGAGCCAGGTGGGGTACAGGGGAAGATAGATGACGGGGTCCGTCGGTCGTCCTCACCACATTCGGGGGGGACGTAGTGCCCTTCCCTCCATATGGGAGGGTCGACGCTGGCGGCGTCCTGGACACGGGCCTGCAGGTCCTGGGTGGTGACGGGGGCCAAGACGTTGGCGGGTGCATCGGTGGGGGAGGTGTGTCTTACTCGTGACTCGTTGGTGTCAACGGCCGCTTCAGCTGCGGATGACAGAATCAGGCCGTCATCCTGACCTGACCCGAGTGCGGCGGGCAATGGAGGTGGCGATTGCGCAGAGGCCGCCTCATTGTCACTCGACTCGGTTTCGGTTGACATGGTGGTGGTGTCGTCCACCCTTCCTGCCCCCTCGTTGGCAGACGAGGCTTCAGTGTCGCTACTTATGAGCGCACCAGTGTCAGACTCGCGGTCTCCCGAAGTGGGCGCCCCCTCTGATGTGCGGGGTGCGGACCTGGGAGTAAGAACCTGCAGACGCGGTGAAATGGCAGCCCTGGCAGAGGCGGGTCCGCTTGACTGGTGGTGAGGCATAGCGGTTTCGGAAAGCGAGGGGAAGCCGTGGGCGGCTGAAGCGTACGAACGCTTACGGAAGCACTCGCGCGTTCCGTGGTGTCCCCCGCAGCGTTCGCAGTCGGCTGAACAGCCCTCAGTGTCGTGGCCGAATGTGCTGCATCTTTTGCAGTGCGCCGCGGTGCACGCGGTCGCCATATGCCCAGTCTCACCACAACGCGCACACACCCGACGCATACCTCTGTACTTGCACATTTTTTTGTGCCCTGCAATCGTCAAGAAGTTGGGGACAGGGCGACACATCTCAATTTTCACGAGACGCACCCCGTTCAACTTGGTCTGGCGAGTGGCTAAGGTGGCGAACGAAATGCCCTTCACCTTACCAAACTGGGCTAAGGCATTACTAAGGGTCTCATCTGACAGAAAGTGGGGTAGCGGTAGACGTTCACATACATAACCGGCGGCCCAACTGCCTCTACTGGCACGTTCACCCCGTTAACCCTAAAGCCTTCTGCAACCAATAGCTTCGTCGCCTGACCAGCGTTGCGGGTGCATACGAGAAATTTTGCTCCCCCCATGTGTTGTAGCACCAATACACTATCATCTCCGGCTGTTTCTTCTACAGCGTATATTAAATCGTCCACAGAAACGTCGCCTTCGGGCGCTGAAAACATAAAACAATTCTCCCTCACCGGGAGTTCAACTGGCGTGGCCATACTGGTGGGTAGATTCCGCAAGCCGCCGGGTCGGGCGAGGCTTGAGGGTGACTCATTACGTGCAGGCGAGCTGCACACTGGCAGAACGCGGCTCAGCCGAGGCGGGGGCCGCGCTGGACTAGGTAGTGCCCGGTAGACCGCAGGAGGGCTCTGGGACGGCAGGCGTGGGCCGGGGACCTTGCACCACCAGGCATGGGGCGAGCGGGCACCAGGCAGGAGCCGAGAACCTGAGACGGCAGGCGTGCGCGCGGAGCGGTGCTGCCACAGGAACGACCACTGGCACGGACTTCACAGGAACCGGGGGCCGACGCCAACGTGACGTGACCCCATGTCTCGCAGGGAGGCTTGAAACAACGGCCACTCGAACTCCTTGATCTTAGCCAAAAGGCCAAAAGGCCAAAAGGCTGTTTGTACACACTCAACACCACTGGGTACTTGAAACGGCATCAGTCGACGCCTCAAATGGCCGACCCCATCCGCAGCCCCCACCAACATTGCTCAAGGTTAGGCGTTCATACTTGTGCAATTGCCAACTAAAAAGTTATTATTGCGCATATCTGGGGCACCATAATAACACGTATATATTCTGCATGTGCGTCGTTTAATATAAAAGGCATACATAAGTAATTATAAAGACCGTAGCACTTATCACGCAACGCTGACCATGCGACGCCTGCACAACAAGACGAGTATTTCCAACGCTTTGCTAAGGCAACACAGTGGTGGCACCTACCCGTCGTCTTGCGTTCTACACCTTATCACCTCTGAGACGAGCGCGCACACCAGTCTCAGAGCCGCACCCGTTGTTTTCCAAGAAAACTGTCAGTTGGCGCTCATGTCTCACGTGTGACGTCCCTTGATGCGTTCGTTCGCCTACACGCTGCACACTCGAGGCACTCTATCGTAGCGCCTCCAAAATACCATTCACCAATTTTCTTGCGCAGAACATAAAATAAATGTTTTGTTTACGCTCTCCACATGCAAGAATATCGTCTTTCGACGACATTTGCAGATTACATGCAGATACGGGGGCAAATTTTTTAAGCAGGTCTCGAGAAGTGTTGTGAAAATACAAATGCTGTGGCTTGTGCACTTCACTTATATCTCTCAACATTAAAAAAATAAGTAAAGCAGGTGTGCTTATAAAGAAGCTCTTATATAGGATACACAACTGTTACAGCTGGAGTACAAGTGGCAAGAAAGACATGTAGGTCTTTCGAAGAACATGTACGCCATTGGTGCGTGCTTCTGAGGCAAACGCCTTCGAAACAAAAATACACCAGGCTTGTGCAGAAGGTGCAGCAGTCACAGGGAAAGCTAAAAGAGCGGCCTTTCAAAGCCTTTTCTAAACACTCATAGGTAAACTGATGCAAGCACACTAGCTGGGTACCCACTAAGGTATAATTACTAATAATAATTTTTGGGTAGTAGGCCGGCACTCGGTGAACTATCTTTAGTCATTCTTCTGAGAAGTGTGGCATCCGCTAAACACCTGCAAAGAATTTAGTTCCAATTGTTCAGGCAGTGGCTGACAATGATTAGGAATTATGCCTGAAGTGGGCATTCGCCACGGTCAGTAGGTGATCAAGAACAAGGTTTTGTAACCGGCTAAAGCATTGGACGACCCAATGCTTTAGCTATTCGATTGGACGACCCAATCGTTACGCTATTCGAATCGGGTGAAGCCTGCAGTTGCTCTTTTGCTGGTCTGAAACGGTTCATCACTCATAATAAACCGATTGCTTTCCCGACATCAAGCCTGCCTAAGGCAAGTTTGCGAACAAAGCCCAAGCACCAGCATAGCTGAATGAATGAATACTGGGCAGATCCAGGTTCAGGCCACATTGTCCTTGCAATTAGGTTTTTAGGACGACGCTCCTTATAGCGGCACCCCTTCGTTCCTCGTAGTCGTTGTAGTATTGTGTTACCAGACTTACATATTGACCTCCGAGGTGGTGCCGGTGAGAGATTTCTTCTGTGCGTTGTTGAACAATAAAAAATTCGCAGCGTGCGCGTTAACTAAAAGCCAAATTCTCCTGTCTCTCATTCCCCTTTAGCAGTCATTGGCATGTACATTGAGCCCTTTCTGACAAGAAAGGGTTGCTACGTTATACTCGTTGAGCATAACCTCCTTGGTTTTAGAAAGGTTTAGCGAGCGTTGGGCCGCAGTGCCATGAATACAGTGAACTAGTATATACCATGAACTGGAGGTGGTTAAAGGTGGCAAGTAGACACGAAGCGCAAGGCGTAAGAAAGTGTGCGTGTGCCACCTCTCGTTTAGTCCTTAGAATGTCCGCCGGACGGCGGTGCATATGCGGAATATATGATGAAAAGATGCGAGACGGTGGTACTTGGAGTGTTGAATAAATGGACGAACGGACACACAGACAGATGCATGGACGGACTCACGGATGGCTGCACCGACGAATGGACGCATGTACGGACGCAGGGGCGAATGCATGGACGAACGCAGGCACGGACGCACATATGGACGTGCGGACGCACGAACAGACGCACGCATGGACGGACGAATGGACACACGGACGGTCACACAGACGGTCGCATGAACGGACGGAAGCAAGAACGAATGGACGGACGGATGCTTCGCCCCACTCTCCATCATTGACTCCGTGGATATGTTGCCATTTTCTTTTTCTCAATTGGTGCGAAGTGGCTACGGACACCGGCGGCGGCGGCGGCGGACAACTACGGCGCCACGCGTGACCCGAGTTGTTATCTCATAACAGCTTTCGCTGTAAAACAGCTGGGACATTCAACTGTAGCGTTCGCTTTGTGGCGTATATTTTACCCTTTCTTTGGAGCGCACACTCAGTCAAAAAGAACAGGCCATGAATGGGGACACCAGGAAAGTGAGTCTCCTAACGCCCTCGCTCTTCGACTGTCGTAATGTGAAAGACTAATAAAGACAAATGCTTATGAAAACACCAATACACATGAAGATTTGCTTTAAATAAAAATATAAAGCTTGAGAAGAAATCCTAGAAGCTTCAAATAGCTCTAGTAAAGTCAACATATATCAGCAGTTGGCACTAGCGTAAGTTGTCTCACGTCCAAGTAATTTGTCCACGCAGTAACAGGTCCACGCAGTAATGACAATTTATGACATGTTAAGCTTTGATCAACGTTGTAAACGACTAAGTGATTGCGCACTTTATTAGTTTCCTGAAAGTTGCTGCCAACGAGTTATCAATGATGTTTACCGACCAAAGGCAGGAAGAAGCAGTTAGCAGAAATTTATAGGCCATCTCTGCACCAGTGACATCCGATACAGTGCTATCATGCAGCAAAATTTGCTCGTTCATATCGTTTCATCCGACAATGTTAACAAAATGAATAAATTTTTCGATGTCCTTGTTTAAACACGCAATATACAGACAGAACTAAAAGCCTAGATGGCTGTGTTTCATTCACATTCGTTGCTGATGGCATGTCCATCTATTCCGTTTACGTATAGCATTGGCAGTTTTTGGGTAACAGGTTTTTGACGATATATAAGACTGTCATTACGTAAACACCGAGTTACTTGTTAACATTAGCCAGTTTTTTGTTCAAGAAAAAAAAAAGGAATATTTTTGTATAATGTCTAGTACCACTAGACCAAGTATCCTGAATTTGAAGGAATGCTATGCTTATAAGAATATTAGTAATTATTGCTGGCGTTTTTCGACCACCTAAAATTTTTTCATGTGCATAATTTGAAAACGGACTGTTTAATTTTGCCTTTCGTGTGCACTGAAGTGCGCCCACGATGACTAGGTAGTCCATCCACGCCGTCGTGTGTAAAAACGTGTCATGCTTTAAAGTGTATTTTCTACTAACATTTAATATAACGGGACAACATATAAAGTTTGAAGTGATCGAACCTAGAGTGAACAAAATTATACTAGCCTTGCGATATGTTCTGAACATTGTGAAAAAATGTCGCAGACCTTTGGTGAAGCTAGGAAGCTAAGGAAGCTTTGGTGAAGGCCAAATTAACATATCAGGGAAATATTATTGCATCGCAAGCTGCATCAAATTTATGATTAGGTGTCAAAACAGCCGCAAATCACTTTCGCCTTCTTGGTTATCTTAACTTCGAGGTGAGCATGTACTTAGGAGGACAACCTCAGAGGCCACAGGACGCGTCGTCATAAGCATGCACACAAGAAATCGGGGGGGGGGGGGGGGGGGATTACCCGATAGATTGATTGACTGATTGATTGATTGATATGTAGTGTTTAACGTCCCAAAACCACCATATAATTATGAAAGACGCCGTAGTGGAGGGCTCCGGAAATTTCGACCACCTGGGATTCTTTAACGTGCACCGAAATCTGCGCACACGGGCCTACAACATTTCTGCCTCCATTGAGAATGCAGCCGCCGCAGCCGAAATTCGATCCCGCGACCTGCGGGTCAGCAGCCGAGTACCTCAGCCACTAGACCACCAAGGCAGGGTGGGGGGGGGGGGGGGAATAACTTCTTAGTCTTCTAAGAAAAGGGGCACAAAGCCAACCCCACACACTAACATTTCGGGAGGTTGCTACAACTTGGAGGAGAGGGCGCAAAGACAGCCCCATACTTCTACATAATAAGGGTGGGGGTGCTGCGACAAACTTTTGTCTTCCCCAAAGGGAAACCCTGCGCGCGGCAGCGCGTCGAGTATGTAATGTGGCTCACGCAGGTGCCACTTTTGTCTTCCCCAAAGGGAAACCCTGCGCGCGGCAGCGCGTCGAGTATGTAATGTGGCTCACGCAGGTGCCAATACTCGCCGCTGCTGATCCACGTCTGAATAAAAAAGAGTGGCCGGCATTGTCTAAGACCCTCGGGGGCATTGTGACTGGTTGCATAAATTTTATGTGGTTCATATTGCGCTTTCCTGTCATACATGACCATAGCATAAAACCTCCCCACACAAACGCCACCTCTCCACCTCTCTGCAGTTATTGCTGTTTAGTGGCGTCTAGCTTAATCGCGGAGCCGAAAGAAGAAAGAAAAAGTGTTGACCCATGAGGTAATGTGCTTATACTTGACAGATAAAAACAAAAAGATAATCCGGTAGGATGATGTCGCCACTTGCATGAAAAAGTAAGCTGATTTTGCCGCAGCATGAAACGATGTCGGTGGGCCCCTCGAAGCTGAGCACCATCCTGTAACAAATATTTACATAAAGAAACTCTCTTTTGTCCATGTCTGTTCAGGCTATGTCACGATTGAAAAGTTAACACGCAAAAACAGAAAGGAACTGAAGAGACTCTGCGGATACGGGTTCAAACGTGAGTCAGGTTAGTGCATTTTATTACGTACAAAAACAAGCACACTTACGCACATGTAAAAGTCTTGTGAGTCACTTAGACCTCGCGCACCGAGTAATAACGACCAATGAACTATCTGGTTGGGCAGTGAGTAAATGGTGTTTCTGACATTTAGGGGCAGGTGGCTCACACTTTTCAAAAAAGCCAGACGCAAGCGATTTTGCAGTCCTGCTTTGTTTAAAGAACCGAGATCGGTAGGAGCCAGCTTTATGTCGGATCTGCGGAGTGCGAACATTGCACAGCTGCATGGACGTCGACAATGCACACTGCCCATGTGTCGTTTCTATTGTTGTTCTGATATATATCATTGTTTATTTGTTTTTAGCCAAAGAGCTGCTTCAGCACGTGAAGAGGCGATTAACGCCTTTGTGGCTGCGAGTCACCCACTTTATATGCGTTCCTGTCGAGAAAAACAGCTGAAATGACATACGAAATTTTTCAAGAAGTATAACTTGGCGCTGGAAGAACAAGAGTGTGGTGGCCATTTGCAGAACCTGGTCACACGAAAGCAGAAGACCAGGAACTCAGTTTGTAGAGTGAGTAACCAACGCACTCATTCAGTGTTCAGCTACGCATATATAGTTTATATAAGATAGAGTAAAGAAAAATTAGGCATTGGGCAAAACGCAACAATTTGGTTTTGGCGGCCTCTGTAGCGTATATAAAAACTTCTTTTCTGTGTTTCTTTTTTCCAGCGATAGGTGCTGGTGTTTGTCTACCTTTTCATGTGTAAAGTTGATGATTGCTCACAGCGTCCGCACAGGAAAAATTACGCTGCTTGTGTCGGTGTTTTAGTGGCTCATCCTAAAGGAACGAAATTATGCATGGTCAAATTTTTCTATACGTGCGTGAATCTACTCCTGCGTCAGCACAGTAACGTAAATATTTATTTTGTTACACTACGGCCTGCATAAACACAATATTTTAGTTAGTTTAGTGCTGAGGGATTAAAGCACAATTTCTTTAAAATTCAGGCATATGCGTGGGGCAAAACCAGACAAAAGGCATCATCATATTGCTTTGGAAATTTTCTTAGTTTCTCAAGCATTACCTTGCACTTCTTATATACTATATTTGTTTGTTTAGAAGGGTTGGCACATGAAAGAGATTATCATGTAGAGCTTTCTCGGAGGAAAACGACATGAAAAAGCACTGATTGCCGTTCAGGACATGGCACCCTCTATTTGCCCTGCATCGATGTTTTTTCGTGTTCCTAATGATGCTCTCAAAAGACGCACAAAAAAGACGGAATCTTCAAGTAAATTCATTCACAAACACGTAATTTAATTGAGTTTTAATGACATACAACGTTTCTCTAATACCCTAACTGAAAAAAAAAGTGCTAGAAAATCTGAATAAAGCACAGTTTCAAACTCATAGTTTTACAAATCGCGGTGAGCAAAGTAAAAACCCAATAAATACCTGAGCAGTTCTGCATCGAAACGGCAAAAAGAAGTGAAGAATATACGTCACAATCTATCTAGGTGGCAATTGTTGAATAATACAATGATGTGCAAGCGTTCAACAAAAGACGTCAGCACAAAGAAAGACTGGTGGTGTTGGATCTACAAGGAGTTTCGGAGCAAACTAACACCGCGTTCTGTCTAAATTTGATGGCTCCCTAAGACTTCGCAAGGGTCCACAGAGAGAACCTCAAGTGTTTCTACTGAAAAACTTGAAGATAGATTTTTTCCACACGGTCTTATTTTGCCCTATGCAGCATCTCATTTTGCACTCCTTGTTGAGGAAAAATCAGACATGCGAAAAATTTTTATTCGCTTTTAAAATAACGTTTTGAACCGTAGCAACATGACAAAATCTACGTAGCACATACCTTGTATCCTAACGAGTGTTTTTGCGTTGATTTTGAATAGTAAAGAGTGAAATAACAAAAAAAGAGTGACAGCTTTGCCTCAAACGCGAAGCAATGTATGCTATATTTACAAAAACAATTGCAATGTCAAGAATATGACGCATGGCATATCAATAAGTGCTTCACGTTGCTTACTCACAAATGACGCACGAAACGTACTTACATAAAGAGATGAACGCAAATCAGTTGTTACTTTTTTGTCAGTTATCTCAGTTGTTACTTTGGGTGTGTCTGAAAAGCGCGGCCTTTTCGCAAATGGACACTGTGCAGCGAGTGCAGTGACCTTTGTGCACCCGGTAACTACAACAGAATCGTTCGGTGAAAGTCCAAGGTGTACGATTATGGCCACCGTGTGACAAGCGCGCATACGCGTGCACATCCGCCCCCCCCTCCGCGGGGCAAAGCACTAGTAGGTTATGAACGGATCAGTGCACGTTGCCGCGTCGTGACGACCTGGCGATGCACGGTAATTGCACCATCTCGCTGGTAATACTGAAAACATGCTTCTAAAATCACCGTCGCCAGCGGTAAGTGGTATATTTAAATAGCTTGCCGTTTCAGCGTTGAAAGGAGGGGCTCCTCCGTGGATCAGTGGCAAACGACACGCAGTCTTAAGAAAGACCTCAGACCTTCGATTCCGCTCGCCTGAGTCCTTTTTAGCGGCGAAGCTCCTTAAGATGCCACCCGTTCGTCCCTCGTCGTAATCGTAGTGCGTAACCAGTCTTACGCTTTGACCTGCAAGGTGGTGCCGGTGGGAGATTTCTCCTGTGCAATGTTGAACAATAAAAAAAAAATGGCAGCATATTCACGTGGTGAATGTTGAAAAGTGGGGTGATGCATCCATCCGTCCATTCGTTCTTGATTTCGCCAGTCCATGCATCCGTCTGTGTGGCCATCTATGCGTGCGTCTGTTCGTGCAACCGCGCGTCCATCCATGCGTTCATCCATGCGTTCATCCCTGCGTCCGTCTATGCGTCCATCCGTGCGTGCGGCCATCCGTGCATCCGTCCAGGCATCTGTCTGTGCGCCCGTTCGTCCATTTAGTCAACACTCCAAGTACCACCATCTCGCATATTTTCATCATATATTCCGCATATAGAAGCACCACCATCCAGCGGACATTCCCAGGACTAAACGACAGGTTGCACACGCCCGCTTTCTTACGGCTTGCGCTTCGTGTCTACTTCCCACCTTTAACCACCTCGAGTTCATAGTATTATATACTAGTTCACTTTATTCATGTCACTGTGGCCCAATGCTCGCTAAACCTTTCTAAAACCAAGGAGGTTAAGCCCAGCGAGTATAACGTAGCAACCCTTTCTTGTCAGATGGTGCTCAATGTACATGCCAATGGCTGCTATTGGGGAATGAGAGACAGAAAAATTCGGCTTTTAGTTAACGCGCACAATCGCAAGCACACTCAAGGGAGGTCACGCAGTCTACATGCCGTCACTCAGGTTTGTTGTCTTCAAGTAATGTAGGACCAGTTTAATCGCTTTCTGCTCGATTGGGTGGATGCCCAAGGTCCGAGAATCTTCAGCACACAGAATGGTCTAGAGCTCAGTTGGTTCAATACTACCTGGAGCTGACATTGCTTAGTGTTGTAGCAAGGAAAGCTGCACAGGACCTGTTCGATGATGTCTTCAGCTCCGCAGGAATCGCATGTAGAAGTGTCTGCCATACCGATGCGAAAGGAGTACACCTTTGCAAATGCAACACCCAACTAAAGGCGGCATCACAGTGTCTCAGAGGAACGGAAAAGTTGCGATGGTAGCTGTATCTTGAGCGAAGGATCCAGTTCGTATAAGTGATATTTTCGGAAGTTGGTAGACGACCAGAACGTGCGTGTAAGACTTCGAGCCAGCAAGTAAAGTTGTCTTGCTGCATCAGTCCTTGATAGAGCAATCGGGAAGCCAAGCGACAATAAAAGCCGGGTGCAGATTTTCATTCCCATGAATGTGGTAAAGAACGTATCGCCGCCGAATGACCGAAATATGAGATTGAGTAAATAAGTTGTTTTAAGGGCGAAGCTCCTTAAAGCGGCATTTAATGTCCCTCGTAGCCATTGTAGTAGTGTGTAACAAACATAACATTTTGACCTTCAAGGTGGTGCCGGTGAGAGATTTCTTCTGTGCGTTGTTGAACAATAAAAGATAGTGCTCAATGTACATGCCAATGGCTGCTAAGGGGAAATGAGAGACAGGAGAATTCAGCTTTCAGTTAACGCGCACGCTGCGAACTTTTTATTGTTCAACAACGCACAGAAGACAAGAAAGTGTTGCTACGTTATACTCGCTGGGCATAACCTCCTGGGTTTTAGAAAGGTTCAGCGAGCGTTGGGCCGCATTGACATGAATACAGTGAACTAGTATATGCCATGAACTCGAGGTGGTTAAATGTGGGAAGTAGACACGAAGCGCAAGCCGTAAGAAAGTGTGCGTGTACCTCCTCTCGTTCAGTTCTTGGAATGTCCGCTGGATGGCGGTGCTTATTAATGAGGAATATATGATGAAAAGATGCGAGATGGTGGTACTTGGAGTGTTGAATAGGTGGACGAACGGACACACATACAGATGCATGGATGGACGCACGGGCGGCTGCGCGGACGGATGGACGGACGCAGGAGCGGATGCATGGGCGAAAGGAGGGACGGGTACACAGATGAACGTGCGGACGCACGAACAGACGCACCCATTAACGGGCGGATGGACGCACGGATGGCCACACAGACGCACGCATGGATGGACGGAAGCAAGAATGAATGGACAGACGGATTCTTCGTCCCCCTATCAATCATTCACTCCGTGAATATGCTGCCATTTTTTTTCACAGTGACACACAATAAAACCAAAACAGTGGCGTTAAGAACAGTGAAGGCCTCATAGCATTACCGTGGATATATCCCATGGTGTACCGACTAATGTAGAAACAGACAAACGCAAACAAAAATTATTTGACGTTGCGATCCTCTCACTAAAAATTGCAGGAATTACGCCCGCAATTCATCGGCAAGCGCAAGTCAGATGAAGTGGCTAGCTTTTCCTTTATTCCGTAAGTGCACCCAACCATTATTACCAACGTGTTACACACTCAAAAATAAAGTAAAAATTATGCTATGTAACGCAGTGCTTTCCGTGACGGTGGGAGCAGAAAGACCATGTGACCAATACACCACGACAATTAGGGCCCTGGTGAGTCAACAGTAAGGATGTAAATTCATCGCCAGCATCACTTGTTTCACAATGGCTGATATATAAAGTGGCAGTTCTCTGAGATTTGCGAGTGAATTGCTGAATTTTAGTTGAAGATAGATTCGTACAAAATTTGAAGGAAGCATAAATAAAAAGGTTCTCCTCTTCTAGAAGGTGTCACAAAACTACACATAGATTTTGAAACGACAAAAAGTCCTAAAATAGCCATTTAGTTCCCCGCATACCACACTATACAATACACAAATTCTTGAAGTTCGATGTCGCTAACGTGCATGCTAACGAAATCAACGAAATAGAACAATAAGCGCAGAGAGATAACCACTTTAGATGTGAAAGCAATAGCAATTCGTTCATTGCTACAATTCGCATAATCTTGGGCATTGATATATACTTGCCCCGCCACGGTGGTCTAGTGGCTAAGGTACTCGGCTGCTGACCCGCAGGTCGCGGGTTCGAATCCCGGCTGTGGCGGCTGCATTTCCGATGGAGGCGGAAATGTTGTAGGCCCGTGTACTCAGATTTGGGTGCACGTTAAAGAACCCCAGGTGGTCAAAATTTCCGGAGCCCTCCACTACGGCGTCTCTCATAATCATATGATGGCTTTGGGACGTTGATTTGTGGGGTTTTTAAACCCCACAAATCAATTGATATATACTTACATAGGTACAAAAATTACGCAAGATTATGTTGCCCACTTTTGCTGTTTATGGTGACACGGAGTATACACTAGGAACTTCCTGAAATACACAGCCTTCCACAGTTAAGACGCCACCTTATCTGTGAAACGCAGTTTTCCGGCAAATTGAATCTGTTCACGTCTCATATAAACGACTTCCACATTTGCTTCATTCGCAATATAATACCAAATTTCAGTCTGAGCAGTACGTTTAGATCTTGTATGCTTCTTTTGGAGACTTAAATTAACAATTTTATTATGTATATTACTCAACTTCGACCGCCACAATTACGTCTCAGGTTCTTTTAAGGATTTGTGTTCAGCCATGCATCTCTAGACCAACTGTAAACCTTAAACTGCAGGAACGGAGCACATGCATTCTCAGGAACACAACCGAATACGAAGATGCCTTTCACGGATTCAACGGAACGCGGTGCAGGTCGGCATTGGTAAGCTGTCTTGTTGCCACCTAACGTTAGGTCAATATTAGCATACCGATCTATGATATTGTTCATATTACGAGCTGGTGGCAGCTGACAAAAAGCTATTTATCATGTCATGCCCTGCGCCGTAACATAAGAAGAAAACATAAACAGGTAACACTATGCTTTCGTAAGAAATATGCCTCGCATAGGGCTTGGGGGGTGGTGCAGCTTGATACTTGAAAAGGTGAAAAGCTGCTACCTTAATTTTTAGGGTGGGAGGCTCCCCCTTGAAATTATAATTTTTCACCTAGCGGGACTAAGCCCTGGTTAACCTACCCACCTTTCTCCTTATTTTTCTATCTCTCTCTCACTCTATGCCATGGCCAAAAAAAAAGTTTACGGGGGAGAGCACGGGCCTGGTGTGGCATCCCCTTGCTATCCCCACTGACTGGGACTCACCGGGCACAAGACAAAGATATATAGAGATGAATGGGTGGGCCTTTCACAATAATAAGCGCAAAGAGATAACTACTTTAGATGTGGAAGCAATAGCATTTTGTTCATTGCTACAATTCGCGTAATCTTGGGCATTGATATATACTTATATAGGTACAAAAATTACGCAAGATTATATTGCCCACTTTTGCTGTTTCTAGTGACACGGAGTAGACTAGGAACTTCCTGAAATACACAGCCTTCCACAGTTAAGACGCCACCTTATCTGTGAAACGCAGTTTTCCGGCAAATTGAATCTGTTCACGTCTCATATAAACGACTTCCACATTTGCTTCATTCGCAATATAATACCAAATTTCTGTCTGAGCAGCACGTTTAGATCTTGTACGCTTCTTTTGAAGACTTACATTAGCTATTTTATTATGTATATTGCTCAACTTCGACCGCCACAATTACGTCTCAGGTTTTTTTGAAGGATTTGTGTTCAGATATGTGTGAATTGGATAGTGATGATAATTGATGCAATTATCAGCCAATATTTTGTATATTATTATTGCCCCAAATGCTCTCATGATGCTATTTTTCTTTGAATTCAGTGAAAGATTGCTTGCTCGAAACGCGGCCATTGGGTTTGCTCACTATTATCGCTGACTCAGAATACATCGCACAGAAAACTAACACTCTCCAATAATCCCTTTTCCCCGTCACCACGCTTACGCTGTTCCAATGATGGTGGTAACATGTTACAGCTAACGTCGTTACCGGTAATGCGTTGCTTGTTTCGGCAACTTAGTAACGTACTAGTTACCATTCCGGTACTGTAACGGGTAACGCACTTGCGTTAACCTTTCTCGGTAATGCGTAGTGTCACGTTACTCGTTACTTTTTTCGTCTTGTAAGTGCCATTTTTGCAGATCTCGCTCCAACGAATTCTTCTGATGCAGCATCGGACAGCTGCTGGCCTGTCAGGCATGGAGAAAAGAATGCGCTGATGAAGTTGGTTTTGTTTTCGGAAATCACGGCTAGAAATTTACTAAGACATGCTGACTCCCTGTGGGGACGGTCAGGCTATCGCGACACAAAGCTTGAAGAAAGCCGCAGAATCCGCCAAGTGAAACTACACGGACATGCTTTTCGTGTAAAATGATTGTGGCAGGTTAATCGCTGGCACCTGGCTTTTCTGTGTCCTGAAGACAGGCTGCCCGTTGGGAAATCGCATGGGCCTGTTTCAGTCCATATCACGCCCCGCCGCGATGGTCTAGTGGCTAAGGTACTCGGCTGCTGACCCGCAGGTCGCGGGATCAAATCCCGGCTGCGGCGGCTGCATTTCCGATGGAGGCGGAAATGTTGTAGGCCCGTGTGCTCAGATTTGGGTGCACGTTACATAACCCCAAGTGGTCGAAATCTCCGGAGCCCTCCACTACGGCGTCTCTCATAATCATATGGTGGTTTTGGGATGTTAAACCCCACATATCTATCTATCTATCTATCTATCTATCTATCTATCTATCTATCTATCTATCTATCTATCTATCTATCTATCTATCTATCTATCTATCTATCTATCTATCTATCTATCTATCTATCTATCTATCTATCTATCTATCTATCAGTCCATATCACGTGTTCATTGTGACGCTTCGTTCGGGGGGAGGGGGGGCAAGGAAGTTTCGCACGAGAAAGTGGCAACATGAAATTCAAGTTTCAGTGAAGAAGGAGCATACTCGCTAAGCAGAGAGCAATGACCACCGCATCAAATTTCACAAGTACTGCGTCTACGAGTAGGAGATCAATTATGCTACAATCGGCTTTTTGTGGAATTCAGGCTTATCTAAGGGGAAAGAGGAGGTAACTTCAACCGGTCTTTAGAAAGCTTCTAAAAAAGAAACAAAAAGAGAATGCGAATGGGACGCAATATTTCGCACAATTCTTCTTGCAGCGCAAAAGCACAATTCTACTCGCTACATTAATTGGCACCTCTTTTTCAACTAAAGCCCACTAATATCACTGTCTCATGGTATGGCCAACTAAGGTTACCGATAGCTACAGGCACACAAAGAGCAATTATTCTCATAACTTATTCTTCTAGGCCTACCTTTTCAAATCAGGTCACAAAGTTTAAAAGAGTTTGTTCTTCCCTTCGAAACAAAACCGAAACACAGCAATAAACGAAGCCACAAGTACGAGTTGCCGCCCGCAAGTACGAAAACTACCTATATCCGTGTACTACCCATCATTCCTATGGTCGCTGAACGATCGCAGCGCCACAGTTCCCTATAATAATTTTAAAAGACTGTATACAAAGGATATCTGGTGTCCTTCGGGGGACATGTGAACGTGCACATGCCCCCCCGCCCTGTCCCCCTCCCCCCAAAAAGTAGCAAACGCAGGCATCCGTAAATGCCTACTGCAGCGCGGCGGGTGATTTCAGAAGCAGAAGACCCCTAATTTTGATGTCGACAATCTTCACTGGCGGTGCTGTTTGGACAGGTAACGGCCAATCATAGTAAGTTTTTTCATTGTTCGGTGATGCTCTCTTTGAGGATAAAATGCATTATTAATTCTCATGTCGTGTATGGTGTTACATTGAAAAAAGTGGCTTCACAGTGTGCCATAGTGTCAGATTCCATTGTGCAGAACTCTACAGGCATTTTCACATAACACTGATGACGTCAAGCACATTAAAACCTGCATAAATATTTCTAGTCAATTTAGCGTTTGGGTATAATCATTGTTCGGGTTACACTTTATACGGGAAGCATAACTTTGAGATTTGAAAATCTTATTTTGGATTCCTGCAGTGGAAACAAATTAATTAAAACTTGTCACTGTGGAGCAACAAAAGAGGTAACGTTCGTTATTTTTTTCGGTACAGCTAACGCATTGTATACCTTTCTTTTTAGAGGTAACGTAGGGCGGTAACGGGTTCTTTTTAGTTTCAGTAATGAGTAACGTTTTTAGTTATCTTTTTTGGGTAACGAACTAACACTGGTTATCTCTACGGCAATACATTTCTTTCTTTTCAGGGTTATGCCTAACCCAATTGTAAACGCATTAAACAATTAGGGGTTAGTTCTGCGCTTCTACACGTTCAATCTGCTAACGCTATCGAGCGTATCGGACGTATCTTACTAACAAATAAGAGTCTTCGCAAAACGAGGCAGCGCGTTTCATTAGTGGTAAGTATTCACAATAATGAATCATCACGAAAACAAAGCGTGACCTAGGTCTCATTCTATTGCAGAGTCGAAAGAAAACATGCCTGTTAACCTTTTCCCAACAGCTTCTTCATCAAGCTTATGCATTCTCCCAAGCACACATCTTACCCACCAAAATTATTTTTGTTCACAAATAAAACCCAAATTTAGGATTTCGAATGTTGTAGCTTGCCGGCGGATCTAGCCTTGCAAAATTTTCAGGCAATTGCCCCGCCCGGAATAATCTTTGCGAATCGTATTGAAATACTATCCTTTTTCAAACGAAGCGCGGGCATGCATTTAGAAAGTCGTGCATAGTGCGACGGATCTCTGCCCCAGCTGGCAGCCTGTGAGCTATTACGCATGCAGTTTTGGACCAGACCCCTACGTCATCACACTACAACCAAACATATCGGTCACTCATCGACAGTCACATGCGAGCGACTACACGGAAACACAATATTGCTTACACTGTCGCGTGGTGAGTCTAAACGTTGTAGTTGCTCGAAAAATCATTGATGTTCTTTCTCTTAAGCTCACGACACTTAAAGGGGCCCCAAAACATTTTTCAAGTAACCATAGAATAAATTCTCTGAAAGAGCTTATTGCTTTACGAATTTAACACCGCAAAAATTTTAGGAATTCATCCAGTACGAATGGAGTTACAAAGGTTTGTGGCATGCTACAATTGTATTTTCTCTTCTCTCGTCCCGACGAAAGCGCTGGAAGCTAAGCAGGGAGGGATGGCAATATGGTTGATTGGGCGAGTTGGTGATACATGACTATTTCGAAATGAGAGCTCACTACTTAGACACGGACAGAAAGACAGGGGCAAGCGCTTATTACCAACTGAAAATTTATTCGGAAAACTATGAAATACATACGGACAGATGGAACAGTATCATGGCACATAAGATAAGACCAAATCACGGACCAAAACAACAGAACCGATAAAAGATCTCTGTACGTCAGCCCCACCCTACCAACGCCTACTGTGATTTCGAGTGATTACTTAACTCCTACTGTCTAACAATGCTAGCTTTTTCGAAACAGGGATGGCAAGTCACAGAAAAACTTCACGCGCGCTTTGCGAGCTTGAGCACATTTAGGGGCGAAGCTCTTTATAGCGGAACTTATTTGTCCCTCGTAGCCGTTGTAGTATGTAACAAATAAAACATTTTGACCTCCAAGGTAGTGCTGGTGAGAGATTTTTTCTGTGTGTTGTTGAACAATAAAAAATAGTGCTCAATGTACATGCCAATGGCTGCTAATGGGGAATGAGAGACAGGAGTTAACGAGTAAACGCGCGCGCTGCGATTCCATTAGCAGCCATTGGCATGTACATTGAGCACTATCTGTTAGGAAAAGGTTGCTACGTTATACTCGCTGGGTGTAACCTCCTTAGTTTTAGAAAGGTTTAGCGAGCGTTTAGCCGCAGTGCCATGAATACAATGAACTAGTATATACCATGAATGAACTAGAGGTGGTTAAAGGTGGGAAGTAGATACGAAGCGCAAGCCGTAATAAAGTAAAAGCCGAATTCTCCTGTGTCTCATTTCCCATTAGCAGCCATTGGCATGTACATTGAGCACTATCTGACAGGTAAAGGTTTCTACGCTATACTCGCTGGTCGTAACCTCCTTGGTTTTCGAAAGGTTTAGCAAGCGTTCGGTCGCAGTGCCATGAATACAGTAAACTAGTATATACCATGAACTCGAGGTGGTTAAAGGTGGGAAGCAGACCCGAAGCGCAAGCCGTAAGAAAGTGTGCTTGTGTCACCTCTCATTTAGTCCTTGGAATCTCTGCTGCATGGCGGGGCTTCTTTATGGGGAATATATGATGAAAAGATGCGAGATGGTGGTAATTGAAGTGGTGAATAGATGGACGAACGTACACACAGACAGATGCATGGATGGACGCATGAACGGACGCAGGGGCGGATGCATGGACGATAGCAGGGACGGACGCGGGAACAGACGCACGCACGGACGGGCGGATGGACGCATGGATGGTCACACAGATGGGCGCATGGACGGACGGAAGCAAGAACGAATGGACAGACGAATGCTACGCCCCACTCTCCATGATTCACTCCGTGGATAAAGCTGCCAATTTTTTTCTTCTTTTTTTTTCTTCGAATGCGCGGCTTTCTCAGTGTGATTGCGTGCGCATGCGTGGACACGAAACGGCTTCCAGCGGCGAACTCTGTAATGAGCAAGCGCGCTATGTTCAAATCAGCCAATAGCTCATAGATGGATCGTTGACGTGTGATTTTTAGGTATATAACGTTATTTGTCAAAAGAAGAGAAAGCAATTTTAGCTGACTTTGATAATTTATTGTGAATTCCAGGCCGCATGCTGTGCTCTAATATTTGGCTTGCGCGTTTTCTGGAGTAGGGAGCCCTAATGTGCGCGCGTCTCTGTGAGACGCGCGCACTTGAAGGCTTCCTAGTCGGGTGCCTGTGCTACCGATCGGCAGCGTTTTCTGACCATGCTCAAAAAGTGTTGCAAGGCCCCTTTAAGGAAATAGTGGTCTATATCACCACAGGCCTTGGAAGCCGGACACAATGGCATCGCGCAGAGTCTGATCTTGTAAAGTCGTGCTGGTGTACATGGTGATCCCGCCCGGATGTGATGTACCAAACAGGCCTCTTCCCTAGATGTGTTTAGAAAAAGTAGTTAACGATTAAGAGCACTAGGTGCTCTAGTATGGGAGAGTGTGCGCCGTCCCTGAACTTAAGTCCCTTGAGTGTTTCGAGTACTTCGTACTCAACTATGGGAGAGCACTGAGCCGTCGCGCTAAACGAATGAAACTCACATATGGGAGGGGGGGGGGCGTTAAAAAAAGTGGGTAACGATTTAGAGTACCAGGTACTCTATACTATGGGAGAGCACTGAGCCTTCCCGCTAAAAGAATAAAACTCCGAAGACTACATTCATATGACCCCTTTTATCACGCATGAATGTTGTGATATGAATGAAAATGCTTGGAGAGGCTTCTTGAGAGCTTTTTGTAAAACCTGTTGATTGTCTCTAGGAGCCTTCTTCGTTGTGTGTAAGTTTCAAAGCACTTCGGGCAAGTCTGTCCACCGCCTCATTACATACTATACCGACATGAGATGAAATCTATTGAAACTTTATATGAGAGCAACGTCGGGCAGGTCTTCAATAATTAGCAGCGATCTTTGAGTGCACTCTCCCAAAGCAAACCGAATCTTTAGCCGCTGCAGAGGGGGCTTACCGAAAGTAGCACGACTTGTTGCTCCCTAGGAAACTTAAGCTCCTTATAAAGGCTGCCTGAATTTCCCCGCTTTCACATGCTGTACACGAAGCAACGCAATAGAGTCGCACTGCCGACGACCCCTTTAGGGATGGGATCACAAACGCTGCAGTGCTTGCTCCGCGCTATATGTCGACCGATCCGTCTGTGAAAACTTTCGGATGGTAGGCGTACTTTTCTTCAATGTATTCAAGCACCGAAAAACGTACTAACTTTTTGCATGTACAAACCTATTTCAGTTTTTGTGCCTGCACCTAGCCATTTGAGAATAGAATTGTGTCGTACTATTGCTGAAATAACTAATCACAAAATATTCAAAGACGCTCTAAAGGAGGCGTTCAAAAAACTGAAATAATAAAGTATTTAAGCGCAAAATATTTTTCACACAAAATTTTTCTGCTTGCCTTATTATTATGCCAGCATATGCAGTCACATGATATATGTTTATTTTTGTATAACGAAGAAAATCCCGAACAATGGTGTATACGTTCATCTGTGTACCTGTGGCATTTTTTAATACTCTTCATCATTTTCTTTTTACTTACCTGTTTTTACTTCTAATACACGTTTTCGCTGATCATATGAATTATTACAACCCTCTATGTAATGTCCACATTAGACCGTTAGGGTAAATGAATGAAAAATGAAATGAAAAGAGTCATTTTTCTTTCAGAAAGTCACGAGCAACTGCTCGTGCACCGACGGAAGGAATGCAGGAAGCAAGCGATATTGTGCGGTATGAAAATGGGCTCATTACATAACCATCTGCTTGTCATCTACCTGGAGGGTTGCCCTATTGAGAAATAAGCACATTACGTGAAGCTTTGCCCTGTTTATCTGGAACCTTAGAGTGCGCTTTATTCCAGGTCACACTTAGACTACCAAAAGAGTGATTTCTAGCCATTGTTCTTCGAAGTTAACTGTACTGCTTTTCGTCGCCTTATGCTTCGAAACGAGACATCTGCAGATCACAAGAATTTCTTTAAAATGTTTCCTACCACTAACAATTTTTAAATGCTATAGATATTCTGGGACGAGACGGCATGTTATATAAAAGACTGATCAAAACTTGCTTGTGAGAAACGAATAGTTTTGTATATGTAACACACGTATTCCACAGAGACGGCTTCGCTAAGAAACACCACAGTTAATAAAAAAGAGTAGATAAATCCTTCCATTGGGCCTTGAAGCACACAAAGCATCCTATTCGAGCACACTTGTGTATTTTAGCGGGGGTTGCGAAGAAGAACGCTAAAGTTGAAAGGTGTTCGTCAACGTTGATTATAACAATTGAAAGTGATAGGGTTGTTTAACGCCTAAAATTTCTTAAGATGTATAATTGTCTGTAATAGAGCACAACATAGAGCATGCGGTAATACATTCGACAGCTCTCTGACGGTCACTCTCATGTCGTTGACTAATCTGATAGTCAAAGAGAGCTCTCTGACTATCATAATGCGAAAAGGACTGTTGACAAGGCATTGCTTTTCAGAAGCGTATAGCACATTTCGCTGTCGGAACAGTTGGATGTTATTTCTAATTGATGCGATGAGAAAAATAGAGAACAGTAACAAAAACAAACAAGAAAGAGAAAAAAGAGGAATTGACACAGTTGGTTTGGTTACATAAAATATTATTAGGCAAAAATTATGGTGCATACTTTTCGATCAATTTTTATTACTCACGTCTTCTACACAGATTGTGTCAAGAAATGTATCTATAATAAAGAACGGAGACAGCCATTCTTTAAAACATTTTTTAATCATTCTTTAAAAACTCACAGAAAGGAGGCTGGGGCAGAAGGCACCTTCCGATGCACACAAACAATAATGAGGGCAGTGTTTATAAAATTAACAAAATTAACTTGTTAACTAGTGTTGATAGCTGGTCATGTCAAATGGACGAATTCAGGCTCTTTCTACAAATGGTTCATAGCCACTTTGAAATTTTGGAAAAGCGGTCACTGGTAATCACTGCGGAATGTTAAAATTAATCTAATTTAGCTGAAGAAACCAAAACCGGCACACCAAACTGCGCACCTACCATTCGCTTCGACAAGGCCCTCAGTGACAATATGGTTTTCCTGACCGTTGTCAACCGTCAATTTAGACACTTCGCTCCAAGACCGCTTATTGATGCTCGCTTATTCTTCTCTCCCAATGCGAGGAAAGCAGTACCGTCATAGAGGGTGTTATTGAAGTCAATGGTATATGTGCTGTTTGGTGCGTAGGTTTTAGTTTCGCCAATCAAATCGGTCAGATTACATCGCTCCGTGGTCATTACCAGTGACCGCTTTTCGAAAATTTCAAAGTGACCATGGACTATTCAAACGAAGGGCCTGTTTGAGTGAAACGGCTATTACCACTGGTCAAAAGGGTACTGGCGTTATTTGTATAACTACTGCCATAATTAATGCTTGTACCCATCTGAAGCCTTCTGCCACAGGGAGGGAATGCTGGAAGTTGCACACAGCTACCTTCTTACCGTAATTTTTAAAGAATGTTGGACAAATTTCTTTAAAAATCATGTATATGAGAGAGCACGTTACAGTAGCAAGGTACCATTTGCTTTTTTTATGTAAAAATAAACACAGAGAAAACCCCACACGTTTGTAACACGAATAAACTTCTGAACTGTGTGAACATACGGCACTAGGTTCATTGACAAATTTTGAACAAATATTGTAGAATACACTAAGTCACTGGACATATCGCAAACGCTACAAAACAGCAAAAGTGCCAGTATGTATAGAAAACGGTGGAAGTACACATTGACAGTGCTTCGCTATACGGAGAACAACCTATTCAAGATACAAAATGTTAAACGAGACTGTAAAATGTGCAGAGTGTGAAATCTTGATGTACACACGGGGGGAAAACTCTTGTTCCCATTAGGTTGTTTTTGCCGATTCCTGTCGCATTACGAAGAGCACTCGCTAGCTTGATATTTAAATATATGCACATTTTACCAACATGCAAGTGGTACTACAATAATGAAGGTAATCAGTGGTGTCATTATGTCTATACCCTGAAGTGTACCATACAAATCAACGGGATAATGAAAGCACCGTACTGCTGCGTAAAACTCGTGATAAAGAGTGTGATACAGAAAAAAAAGTTCGATCTTGGCACAACTGAAAAAGAGTATTAAGAATGATCAAATAATCAGTTTTTGTTTTCCACAATTTTTTGCAGTTGGCTCGGGCATTCAGGCGAAAAGCTGTTGCGAACAGCTTGAGAGTACCTAAAATTCTATTATCGCAGCTTTATATACAACGTACAACGAAATAAAGTATATAAGTGTACATTGATCGTAATACTAATAAAAAGAACATATAGGAAAGGAGGTTGTGCATAACAGGGGTGATTTGGTAGTTATTGAGAAGCAAAAGAAACATTTAAACAACAAAATCTACTATCCTAATCAAAAGTAGAAATAAATAGCCATAAGTACATCAAGAAAGACAGTGATACTTTAGCAATTCTTTAGCAAGTCTATGCACTTGTTCTGACGCATAGTCGTGATGAATAATTGGAAAACAAATAGGTACAAAATAAGCACATTGGAATAAGTGCGGAAGCAGAAAACACATTGCACGTTGTCGCGCCAACAGTTTCATCCTGGAAAAAATGTTGGAATATTACTTTATGGGGATGTTTTCTACGTGCAGCACATGATCACTTACACGAAAGACGAAAACGCAGTGAACGTTACTCTAGGATACTGCAATGATAAAGGATACTGCAGCATCAAGGACATAGAAGCGTATTGGGAAGTGGACGTAAGATCACCAGAAGTAGCAGGTAGGGACCAACCTAAATATTTAAAAAAATAAGTTTATTTTTATTTACTAGGAGTGTACATAGATTGAAGAGTAAATAATCAGTAAATACATAGATATTACTCTATCCGTCAGATTTCAGAATGTTTATATATTTTGTAGTTTGGTGTCTTCCACTGTGTATGCATTTTCTGAGGCCCGAACGGGAATCTGTGAGCTGATTTAGATTAAAGTCTAACCTTTTTTGCAGAAACACTTAAAGCCTACCCGCGACCAACATGTATTGCTCCAAGCATTAACGTGTCACCTGAGGTGAGATTACAGTCACACGTTTTTTTGTGAGATGGTGGTGAACATTTCACTCCTCTATGTGTGCAATTACGGACCAGCGGTTGTGAGGCATAGCTCGCAGATAGCCTTCGTAATCGCAAACACGTGTTTGCTTCTCCAAAATGTCCGGATATGCTTTTAAGTGTCCACTTCTTGCCGATACGGCGTAGCGATATCGCAACAGTCATAACGGTTCAATGGCTTTCAACAAACGCTCATAAATGACAAGGGGAGGTGCACATAGAGGGGGGAGGGGGGCTCATCATCCACCCCACGAGTCTTTTGAAGACGCAACTGCTACGTAGCCTCCGCAGTAACCTCTGAGGAAGGAACCAAGTCGGCTTCGAAACGTCGGGTTTCTTCAAAACTTTTAATTGGAGTCTAAATCATCTCCCAAAGGACATTCGATAAGTGCACATTTATGTTCACATTTATGTTATTTATGTTCACATTTATGTGCACATATATAATGTCCTGTGACTTACTTCATTAGGTAGTCATGTTGTCGTGATTCCTTCCTTTTGCCTAAACCAATAGCTCACGAGTCCTGCACCGTATGGTATACTTCGAGCTCTGAAAGCCGGCGAATCAAATGAATTTGAGCAGCCACCCCTGGAGGACGTCTTTATATAAAAAGGAATTAGGCATGGGTGCTGAGTTTGCTGTTTTATCTGAGTCCGCCTCACTAGAAAAGTGGCTTATGTGCTCGGCTGCTAACCTTAAGGTCACGGATTCTATACCGGCCGTGGCGTTCGCATTTCGATAAAGGTGAAATGGTAGAGGCCTCTGTACTGTTGCGATGTGAGTGCATGTTAAAAGAACACCAGAAAGTCAAAATTTCTAGAACTCCCTACTAAAGAGTCTCTCATAAGTATATCATGGTTTTGGGGCGTAAAACTCTATACATTGTTAATATTGCTGTTATTATGTTTTATGTGACAAAGTAACAGCAAAGCAAATTTAGTTGTGATTGTCGTGACCGGAACGTGAACACGCCGGGTAGAAGAAACCAACGCATCAATATATATCTGCCTCTAATGTTAATAATAACAACAATAACTGTAGGTTTCAGAAGCGAAACTGATCTTGCCAGATTCGCATTCGTCGTTGTCGCAGAAATATTTATCCATGACTGTTTGAGACATGACAAAGTTGATGAAAGTGCCCCCTCTCGCCGTATAGCTCGATGTACTCGTGGGATGCAAGGAGGTCAAATGGTAGTCTAGAGTGCGGGAAAGACAAATGTAAGACCTGAAACGATCAGCATGGATGTATGAGGCAGTGGATAAGCTAAAGAATACTGACTGTAGCAAAAGAAAAACACCTTTGTAGAAAGTGACGGGCTCGTGTAGTGTACTGAGCTCAAATTGGACTAAGAAATTTAAAAGCACTTGCAGGCTGTACATCGTGATAATCTCTGCATTAAATCTCTGAATAAATGGAGCATGAAATGTAGTAGTGTGTGGCTTGGTAACACTTGCCTGACTTTCATCACATGCTGTAATAACTCATAAGCATAGGTTGCGGTAACCTTTGAAGTGGTATGTAAAAACAAACAGCAACCATTTATTTCAGAAAACATATATGCGTCTGTGTTTTGGTGTTTCTTCATAGCTTACCGCAGTGGCTGGTTGCGAGTATTACTGTTATAAAGGGCATAACAAAGACATCGATGACGGACGACCATGCGTGGTGAGTATTGTAATGGCATGGGGAAGTAAATAATTTTCTGTCACGATTGTTGGTAAAAGTACTGAACTACACTACGCTATAAAAGAAAAGCAGTGTTAATGAGGCGATTGTCAGTGACATCAACGGGCTAATAAACCCAGTTATGTATGCACTAAGACCTCAGGGCACACTTGGCTAATAATGTTGGGGTACTCGTCGCAGAGTTACAAACTGATTTCTTGAGTTCATTTCCGGAGTATTAAAGTCTTTAAATGTGAAGGTAGCCTTTGCTTTTTCACGTCTTCATTTCAACGAGCGAGTATATGGAGTCAGATTAGAGTTTGGCTGTCATTGTCAAGTAACAAATTTTCAGCCTCTTTATTTTTTGGTTAGTTGGTGCTGACTTCTAGCTATTCATCGTCTTTTTCATCGTAAGTCTTCTCAGATTAAAATACGACAGCTTCGGGCTTCGGGCGACCGCTTCGGGCACGCTCTTTTTGTTTGTACCATCTTCAAGTTGCGTGGTGTTAGTGTAACTTCCGTTCGAACATTCACTTCCGCTCCCATCTCTCGTCTCTTTAGCCGTCAGTTTTATAGAGACACAGCGTAGTGATCACGAACAATTATTCGCAAGTGCACATACCAGTCGTTTTACTGAAACGTCAGGACTGTAAAAACAATAAATGAAAGAATAAGACATGAATGGAAAATTTTGCCTATGCTTGCAGATGGAGTGGTACCCGGCTAGCGTAACTGGGGAGCCAGTCGTGACCCTTACTGGAACTTGCATCCAAGGAATATGCCACCATTCTGGTATCGGGTCCCTGCGCTTTGTCAAGCATTCGTAGCGTGATATAGTTGCATTGTGGGGTATTCACTCTTCCAATACGCACTTTCTTCTTTGCAGCATCGACCTGGCATACCATCGACGGCTTGTGTCATGACAGCGAGCGCTTCAGCAAGTACGGCGTAAGGAAGTCACATTACACTTGACTCATAGCAGTTCAAGAAATCCCTTAGACCCATTTCCAAGCAATGATCGAGTGACGAAACAACGCTAGTGGAGAGTCTCGGGAATAGCTCACCGCAAAGCTATACACAGTATTTCAAATCTGGACGGGATCCAGGCATTTGTTTCAAAGATACGAGCACTTTTGTTCCTTCATTTATCCGGACGATTGCGCGGGAGGTTGCACGGAAGTGGATGACACGCGTAAAGTTACATAAGCGCGGGTCATGACTTCGTGAATTTTTTAGCGTTCCTTTTTTCATTATTTAACGCATTTAAATAGTTTCGGTGTAACGAGGAGCGCGGCGCCGGCATTGGCGGCTGCAGCTTGTGAAGCAATATAGTTCTGCAAAAATCTGGTGATTGCGTCGGCAAGCATCGTAAAAACTGGGCTCACTGGGAGACAAGTATTCCACTCAGGTTCTAATGTTTCAAATTAAATGAGCGGGATACCCCACGTGCCACCTCAAGTGAACGACGGAGCAAACAAAAGAAAACTAAACAGGCCTGAAACTTAAGCATAAGTTACGTTTTCGGTGTTTCTCAATTAGGAAGTACGTATTTTTATTTACTTAACTCTAAAAGGCCACATGCCTATTAGCGATGGTCATTTCGAGGCACTAAACAAAATACCGATGACGAGTTTCTTCCCTCAATGACGTATACGAGGTCCCAAACTAATTTTAACTGGCGGGCAGAGGTCGTGTAAGTTATTCCGACAAATGCCTGTGCAGTGAAGTAGCTCGGAGCCAGGGAATAGAGAAGGGGGAGGAAAATTGTTTAAACTCAATGATACTGTCTTTGACATTGTTGCCATGTAAAAGCCGTTCATTTCAGTATGCTACATAGGTCGTTTCTGAAGGGGATTCAGCTTGTAACGGCATTCACTTGTACTATTTGGTATCTATTCATTGTTACGTTATTACGCACGGCTTAAACAACGATGATTAGGAGACGGGGAGCCACACGAACAAAATCGAAATCTAACGTCAGGATACGAGCATGTTGATCTCTGTAACTACAATCTGGATGTTCATTATAAAATACATAGTTTCGCTTAACGGTTATGCTTCGACAAATGGCGACCGACTGGGGAGAAGGGGCTTATGAAAAAAAATGCATAAAATCAGTTATGTTCTTCCAACTCATGAACATACTTAATAAGGAAATAAGAAAAAATAATGCAGGACGAAGGCCATAGAGATTCGTACAATAATACTTAGAGGAGAATATGGCGCTAGTGTCAACGCTGGCTCTTTCAGCGGTGTTTGTACCCCAATGGGAATAAGGGGAAGCAAAGGCTTCGAATCTGCTTCGGATGAACCACGTTCTTAATATTCGCAACGCGTGTTTGCTGAGTGCAAAACAAAGTGATATGAAGCTATGTCTAACTGAAGCTTGCTTTCTTTTTTTGCACGCAAACTTTAATGCAAAAGGTTTGTGTGACTAGGTGGTAGAAGTGAAACCGGGACAAATTTAACCACCAGAGTATGCAATGCTCTGCCATTGCGATCCAGATTATGATTGATTTGTGGGGTTTAACATCCCAAAACCACTATATGATTATGAGAGACGCCGTAGTGGAGGGCTCCGGAAATTTTGCCCACCTGGGGTTCTTTAACGTGCACCCAAATCTGAGCACACGGGCCTCGACATTTCCGCCTCCATCGGAAATGCAGCCGCCGCAGCCGGGATTCGAACCCGCGACCTGCGGGTCAGCATTGCGATCCAGATTAAACATCAAGAAAAAATGAATGGTAAACATCAAGATGAAATGAATTATTGTTTACAACGCTTAAACACAAAAATTGTTTTGCTCCCGAAAGCATGCAATATCTATTTATGGAAGTAACAGCTCAGTATTAAGTGAGGAACATTTAACGTTTCGTCTGCTGGGATGCCAGGTGCGTCTGTTCAAGTGGTCTGCCCCCAACGCACCTGTTGTTTAGTTGTGAGGTCAAGTCAGAAGAGCGTGGTGGTGCGTCTACTTCACGTTGCCGTCGTTTTGCAGTTTATTTCAACGAGTTTTGGCAAGACGCGCTAACAACAAACGTGAACTCGAAAGTAATACTCTGCCCTGGCTGGGGACGTTACATTTATGCGGAGCGGTGAGTGAACGACGCTTTGCTCAAACGGTTAAACACAACTCTAGCGTTGCAGTAAATTGAGAGGCCTAGCGGTTGTCAGCTTCTGTGAACAACAAAGGCACAGCTTCAGTCCTTTGCACCCACCCCACTACCCACTCTACGCGAAAAACGGAACTGAAACTGTAGGAAAAAGTCAGTAGACAGTTCACTGCCTCACGCGATCCAATCCGAAGCCTGTACTTCCCACAATTCCCATGAAGGCACACGATCACAGTGCCAGATGTCTCTCTAGGTACTATTGTATGAAACTCTATGACGAAGGCAGTCATGTTGAGAACCGCACTCTACGCAGTGGCTCTCTCCGGTTACGTAATTAGCCGAGAGGGCCGTGAATAATCTTGGCGTATTTTAGGGGGGAAGCTCCTTAAGGCATGGGTCTGTCCATTCCTTGTATGTATGTATGTATGTATGTATGTATGTATGTATGTATGTATGTATGTATGTATGTATGTATGTATGTATGTATGTATGTATGTATGTATGTATGTATGTATGTATGTATGTATGCATGCATGCATGCATGTATGTATGTATGTATGTATGTATGTATGTATGTATGTATGTATGTATGTATGTATGTATGTATGTATGTATGTAGTAAGCAACCACCGGTGGCACATACCCGCTCTAGAGCGGGTATGTGCCACAGGGGATGCGAGATGGGAGATGGCGGTACTTCGAGTGTTCTCTAGATGAAGGCACGGATAGACGGCCAGACAGGCTAGCAGACGGATGTATAGACGGGCGGAAGTAAGGACGGACGCACGAACAGAAGACAGACAGATGGATGAACGGACTCATGGACGGACGCATGGAGAGATAGACGGACGCATGGATTGACGCATTTATGGCCACGTGGACGGACGGAAGCAAGAACGAACGGATGGACGGAGGCACGGACGGGCTGACGGACGCTACGCCCCACTCATCATGATTCACTCTGGGGATATGCTGTGACTTTTTGAAATTAAGCTGCAGATATTTGCTCTGCACAGAGCAGTAATATTTTGCTCACATGTTCACAAAAGCGGTAACAACATATCGGAAACGTTTTCTGCCTATGCTCAAATGTGTTGAAGAACCCCTTTAGGTGTTATGAATAGTTTGAAAACGTGATATGCGTATGCTTATAGAAAACATGGCTTCCGGAAAACATGGACACATTACTGATTTTACCTTTCGTTACATTATAACTTATAACGTACTCAAGATAATTTTTTCCTTATACATATTTTATTGCGACTGCAATTATATACACACTCAACGTGAGTATTGGCCACCTCAGTTAATTTCCAAAAAACCCTAAGTACGCGCGGAATGAGTGGTCCGCGCACCTTATGCTACGGATGTAAAATCAGGTGTGCGAGTTGAAACCCACGAGCACATGCTCTGAGCACGGGCTGCACACTACTGCCGATTGAAGCAAGCGACCATGCGCTATAGGGAAGAACAGCTCAGTTCCGCTCTGTTCTGTCACGGACCGCACACTGCTGTCCGCGCAGCGCAACTGACACGCAGAACAGGCAGCCGTAGCGAGAAGGTCGTTTGCTGTTGTGCCTATGTTGGAACTAGCGCGCAGATTTCAGGAAGTGAATCGGTCTGTAAATAGAATTAAACGAGGGACGAAACTGGCCATAGTAAGAAGTTCTTTGCACACGTAAAGACAAGCTCATGATTCGTTTACTTGTCTGTCTTCCGCATTGCTTTAGGAGCTTGCTCCTTTCGCTTGTGGCTTGTCGTATGTCGGCGGGTGGCGTGTACACCAGTGTTGCCTGTACACTTCTGCGGTCGCGCTCAAGGTCGCCTTTCCGGTGATTCTGACAGTGCTAGTTACATGGGGCGCCGCAACTCAAAGCGTCGCTTTTTGATGGTCTGCGCACTCACCTCCTCGAAGTTGATTTGAAAGAAAGGGAAGTGAAGAGAAAAGTGTGGTGCCATAACTGTCCCTCTCTCAGGAGGTCACCTCAACAACATCACACAATGACTGGGGAGTGGTGCAGAGAAAGGAATGTGAAAGAGAGAGGAAAACAAGAGGGTGTTAGCGGTGTTTGCTCTGGCCGCACGCGAACACTCGCCGCCTTCGAGCCGGAAGGAAAGAAAGAGAAAAACGCCAAGCAGGCTGGCAGGACGAGGATTGTCGCTTCAAAGGCGTGGCCGCACGTGACAAGTTCCTACGATGAGTGTTATGCACGGGTACCGATATCCTCCCTAGACCCCTTACCTGCCTGCTCTCAGCCTCGTTTAAGAACGCCTTATAACTCCCCGTCATTCATAATCGTTAGGCAGTGAAATCGCGACAGCGGCAGTAAGGCATAAAGGGGAACGTAAGGCATAAAGGGGAAATTAACGTGCCGATTGACGTGGCCAACACTGGGTAGTGCCGGCCGTGAAGCGTACCCGACAACGGTGTCTTCGACGTACACATCATGCAACGGCTCTTAACAAACTGGGGACTCGCTCGCTGGATTCCATGCCGACCGGTTATGCCCTCGCGATCTCCGACGACAGCGTAGCTCTGGCCGTCTGGGTTGGTCCGACGCCACCACCTGCCGCCGGTCCCCTACGACGATGACAGCGTAGCTCTGGCCGACTGGATTAGCCCTACGCCATCTCTTGTTGCCGACAAGAGCTCTCGCCAGTTGTGCCCCGTCCTCGAACTCCTGTGACCATGTTTAATCTTTCCTATCTCTCTTCTGTCGTCACTCATTGTCTACGCGCATCTCTCTCTCTCTCTCTGTGTACCTTTAATCCTATCCTTTTCATTCCTCCTTACCCCCATTCCTTGTGAGCTACTGATGAGGTGTCGCACTGGATGCAGACAGTTACGGGGCTCACTTTTCTCTTCTTTTCCCTTTTATAACCACAATCTCTTAACAAGCTTTCTTACAGAAATGGTCTCGTAAAGAAACGTCCCGTGCACCTCCAAGGAACCTCCTCAAACATCAATAACTTTGCGGGTATGGAAGTGATTTCGTCCCTCACGCCAATTTCCTCGTGTACACGCCATAGCGCGCGGAAAGAGGGAAATAGTTCCAGGTTAGCAGCGGTTGCGCCAAGTGCTATACATCATGTTCTTGTCCTAGCTCGTAACAATAAAGGTTTATTCTGCGTTAATTTTGTTAAATGTGAACTATTTTATTTTTTTTTCGTAGCGTATCGTGGAAAGCTGCAAGTATAAGTGCCCGGACCTTACTAAACGAGATCGCCCTTATGGACTTACGTGTTTGGTAAGTTCATCTGTTGGTGAATCTACTGCTGAGGGAGACGCCTCTATTTCAATGTTTAACCCTTCAAGCTCACTGTTCGTTACAGATACGCAAGACACCAATCACGAAAAGAAACGAAGTTGGTATTTGTAAGGAAGGCACCTGTACACGGATTCGTAAGTGTGCCAATCTTGTCGTTGATTTTTGCACGCATTAATGGAAAGTAAAACCTACTAAATCTAAATAAATATGAACAAATGCAACACACGCAATTCATTCTCATCTTTTGCGCAGAATGACTTGAATACTATTTTCCTGAGATTATTTTTTGGTAGCTCTGATCATCGCGTCAATGGTATGGCCTATAAGAATACTTATAAGCCATAACACAAGTGGTAATGCATACAAAGGTAAATTCAAAAGTAAATTTAAATGGTGTTGTTCTCCTTGACAGCGCATTTGTGTCATTCGGATGGTACATACCTCGTAGATCACTCATTATTAAAGAATATTATGTAACCACCTATTAGTAATCCTACAACTGAGACAATAATAAGCGCACACTAGGGATGACCTATTGGAACATACTGCTGATGGCAAGCAAAAAGCCCTGAATTATAAGAAGCATAAATTGTAAAAATTGTCTACAGTCCTGACGAATCAGGTTTGATGTAACTAATCCTACGTGTGCTTTCATAACAGGTGAAGATGATCCGTGTGCAATGAAGATCTATAATGAGAAAACAGTGCCGGTAAGGGCGACTATTTCAGATACTAGCAATACTTTGTGTCGATTTACTTGACGTTATGAGGTCACTTTCATGTACCGTAACTTTTGATTTACTTCTCCTACGAGCTAGAGGAACTGTGCTGTGCTCAAATTTTCTTCGAATGCTTAAACCTGATTGAAGTCGTGTTCTCTCTCAGGGCAATATTTTTGTCTTTATAGCCCCGAGTATCCAAAAGTTGCCTCTGTCGTGGTGTGCCAGTGGCCAATGGAACTCTGTGTGCGGTAAGTTTTCTGCCCCCAAGTACACTACGAAATTATCAGCAACCAACGGGTTTCGCTACATTAAAAAAAAAGAAAAGCGCGATGGCACAAGCTGCCGGCGATGTCGTATTTACCTTTCTTTTGTCGTCATGAGTTATCACAGTTTTTGATGTCACAGCACAGTGAAGGCTCGTGAATTTAGCACGTGCTAATAAATTCCTCACAATGCCATATAAATAATGGCGAGGGGGATTTAGTATAGGAATATTTTACTCTCCCTTTTTCCACCGTTTAAAACACGAACAGTCGTCAAGGGAAGAGCTTTACTTGTGGCTTCTGTTGGATTACGAGATACACGAACGCCGTGGACATCGCCCACATGAATTTGTGCAGTTATAAAAAGCTAGTGAAGAGCAGGGAGTTCTGAAAAGCTCTAAGTCATGCCGTTGTAGTATAGTGGGCATTGACCACTAAGAAAGACCCAGAGGAAGAACTAATAACAAAGAAGGTAAAGCGGAATCAGGTCGAAAGTGTAGATTAGTCGCGCAGTGTAAAACTCCTGCGAGGGTACTTTATTCCTTTTATAAAATTTTTGGTGGAACCAGCTATTTGAACATTGATACTAGAACCAATTTGTAAAGCTTCGGTATGTAATTGACGTTATGATGATTCATTATTGATCATGGCATGCCAATAGCAGTGCATTTGGCTACGTTAAAAATGCTGCAAAAGGTACTGTTCCTTCATTTTCATTAGAGCATAATTTATGTGCTTACAGGCCAACTTTCGCTTCCAGTGTGTCTGTTGCTCCAGTGTAGAGAATTTATTTTGCATTGAGTGACCGAAAGAAAATTCTCCAACGTAAAGAACTGCATCATGAGAACTTTCAAGCTGCCCTCGTCCATTCGAAACCCGTAGTTTACTTTGTGTTCCACACTCTGCTACTGCTCCAGTGTACAGCTATTTGTGCCCATATCGGATTAGTCAAAACTCCTAAATGAATGGATTAGCGCTCAATTATGGGTAATTAGGATGACAATTCCTGCTATTAAAGAGAGATAATTACTGATTGCCTAATTATATGAAGACATCAACAGCATTTGTTACTGCTCACTGCGCTGATACATTTTTTTTTTCTTTTCAGTTGGCATACTCGTTTGGTTTTGAAGGTTACATGTTGCAAAGAGTAGGGGCCTGCTTTGGAGGCACATGTCAAGAACGACGTAAGTACGGTTGTATGTAGAAAGAAAAAAAAATTAAAAGGAAACGTAGTTCTTTTCCCAAGCTTCTAGATGGATTGATTTGTGTGTTCGATTTACATGGAAGGGCATTGGCTATCTCTTAAGCAGCAATTGTAGGGTCGTTCAATACTAGATAAACAAATGGTGCTAATGAATAGAGTAATGGGTGCAGATTAAATAGTGCGACTTTCATTGAAGTTTTGTAGGCATGCTTTACAGTGAAATCTTGTGATTTTGAATAATTCTGCTCACTAGAAGTTTGATCATTTCGAACTTACAGTTAATCTGAGCTGACACATTGGTGCTGGCCCAGATCTGTCTATTTATATGGAGGAAATTTTCGATCATTCGAATACGTTGGTATCCACGACAGTTAATTTAGACTGGCAGCCCATGGTTTTCAACCCTCCACTCAGAAGTTGGCACAGAATGATCGCAGAATGTTGCAAAGGAAAACTAAAATAAAATATAAAGCTAAGAAACAGCCGCATTTCTCAGGATATAAAATTTTGGATGCTACTCTGGAGCTCTTGAGCAAGCTACGAACGATGCTGCTCATGGATTCGCGTTCGAGAAACACAAGCATATGAAAAGTTATTGAGCTTTGTTGCGCAGTTAACCTTATTCTGGTACAAAGAATACGTATACGGGAGATTTCGCTTATCTTTAAGTTTGACTGCGTTAACTCTACCATGTAAAAAGTGTTTTGTAGTGTAAATAACATCATACATTTCGACATTAGGGCTCATTTCTCACCTGCATACATGGAGCATATAATCAGATAATGAATTAGTTATGTTCACTGGTAAAAACTCTGGTAACCTAATCAACAAAATCAACTTTCAAAAACGTGAAGTACTACCTAGTTCACGATAACAAGACCAGAGGTGACCTCTTTCTGTTCTGCCGTGCAATGTGGCACAATAGGTGTACTTTTTTGGCGCCTGGTCACTCATCAGAACTCCACTTATTAGGAACATTTATATAGATCTCTTCGAGTTGAAATTAATGAACTTTTACTGTATGACCTAAGCAGATTTTGAATGTAGCTTATCGAACGCCAAGAAGTTCAGTATAAGTTTACAACATTTTGGTGACAGGATAATAACAGTTTGCGCTTCAACTAAGCGATATTTCACCCACATATAGGCGTTTATATGAACGTAAGATGGCTCTCTCAAAGTTTAAAACATTTTGAGTGCTGTCGCTGGAATGATGAAAACAATGTTAGGCAGTCTTTGAAGAATACAAAATGTTTGTTTCTTCACTCCAATTTTTTAGCTCCTGAGAGGCCTCCTAAACAAATATTCAAGAAACGAGAATGCAAAGTAGAGGACGTGCAGGTGACGCCAGAGGTGAGGCTTTCAGGGCTTCTTTGTTTTATCCGACAAGCCATGCTTCTTGCACTAATGCTAAAGTGTTCGCAAGCACAGGAAGCGAAAGTTCACGACTGCGGTCGTCATGGTAATTTTTTGTCCACTATAAAGGGAAGAAAATTGTCGGAATACTGAAAAACACACTTCATCTAAAAACTCGGTTCACCGAATATAAGCATATTCAGTGTCTAAGCAGCGCGAAATAACGCAGTGCATCGGGTAGCTATGTCGCACTGATAGCTCATCGCTTCTGGTTCATTTAGAGTTAGTTTTAATAATGTTACGCGGGTAATTTGACGGGCTTAAAGCAATGTTTGGCTTTAAGTTTCTCTCCTTTCTTACTTACCCCCATGCTCGCTTGTTGTCCTGCCTTTGCAGTGAAAGAAAGAAGCAAGGAAAATTGGGAAAACTTAAGGATTGCAAATAGACGCCACAACACGTCGAAGAAATTTAAAAGCATACTTTAATACTTAGTGCACGAACGTGATGTGACGGAAGAAATGAACGAAATGTATAAAAAGAATATCAAACCACTCCCAAACACAAAATAAATTGAAAATTTCGTTTATCGATTTGTACATAGTCACGAATCGCACGTAGAAATGCCATTAAATGTCTTGCAACAATTTTAAGGGTGAATTTTAGCTTTTCTGCTGAAATGCATCTCACAGCCAAAGCTACTCGATGCTTAAACTATGGTCGCATACGTTATAGGCTTACCAAGGACATTATAACTTGGATATTCATATGTGTGGTATATATTGGTGGTAAACTATCAAAGAAGAGGAGGAAAACAAATTACACTGTATGGGCTGTATATTGGCGAACGTGCTTCTTTCTTTACTATCGTCTCTTGGTTGCGCTATAACATAAAGGGTTAAATTTTATTACAATATCAAGTAGAGCGCGGTAGCTGGTGATATATTCAAGGGTACGTCTGTTTGCACGCGAACAGAAAGAAAAAAAACGTAGAAACGATAATAAGCATAAAAATGAATAATTGGAAGTAAAATTACAGTAGTGCACAGCTCAGATATATTCACAATCAGTATGAGGGGTAAAGGCATTCAAGGTCAATGTTACAAGACGAATACAATCTTGAAATTTCTGTGTTGCAAGGAAACACCACGGGTGCTAAGCGCTCTCTCAAAAAGCCGATGCGGAGATTGAGTGTGGCCGATCAACGACAACATATTTCTGTTATCATTATACTCACGCTACAATCTCAAGCCTATTATTTATTTCAGCTCATTGTGGCTGGTGGCTGCAGGGCAACGTGCAGACGCTACGAGACAGAAGACCGTCTCAACGGGACGTTGTGTTTCGTAAGTTGGTTACCTTCGGCTAGGATAGTCTATGTCACTAAACGACCAAACGTAGGCATCAGAAATCCTCTAGAGAAATGCTGCGTTATTTTTATGAATAAAGCGAGAGGAATATATGTGAAAGCTGTGCTTAACATAATGATTGCATCCCGCTATTCGTAGTTCAAAAAAAAAGGAAACGGGGTACATGAACACATGAACAGATGAACGCTTCTTGGAGAGGATTTCAATCTCTTTACAACTTGCACAGTGTCGCCACCTTTCGCAAATCCCTAGAGTGCCTCGATATGCACTCCTTCGGGGGCGCGGGCATCGAGGCACCCTACAAAGCACTGTTCACTGCTGAGACTGTTGCACATTAACCTTATTTTATGCATAACAATTTTTACACATAATATTTTGCTTTCCCTGTCCAACTCAGTAATAACAAGCTGTAATTTGCCCCCGTTGTTATTCATCAACGAAATGCTATCAGTGAGACCCACCGAGGTGGTCTAGTGGCTAAGGCACTCGGCTGCTGACTGTTAGGTCGCGGGATCCAATCCCGGCTGCGGCGGCTGCATTTCCGATGAAGGAGGAAAAGTTGTAGGCCCGTGTGCTCAGATTTGGGTGCACGTTGAAGAACCCCAGGTGGACGAAATTGCCGGAGCCCTCCACTACGGCGTCTCTCATAATCATAGGGTGGTTTTGGGACGTTGAACCCCACATATCAGTCAATGTCATCAGTGAATCGTAGGTGACCAAGATACTTACCATTAAATCATATATCTAACTCTCCCTACTCTAGGGTCCTGAAAAAAGCCCGTAAATACACAGAAAATAGCGTTAGACAGAGTGTGTCTTTCTGTTTAGTATGCCCCCAAGGAATCTGAAATAAGCGAGGTGGCACAAGTATTACTAAGTCAAACTTTTCAGTGCTTTCGTAACCACTACAGACATCTTCAAGTATGACACAACAGAAACGGGCATGCGCCCCACTAAACATTTATTACGTATAACATATTCAGGCAAAGTGAAAACCCGTCCAACCGTGCGAGTAATTTGCTCTTTTTTTTCTTTTTCACAGCGTCATTACACTCGCGACACCTTCGGCTGGTTTCAAAAAAGGAGAACCTACCATATCGGTGAATGCGAATCTGGAAAATGCCGGTACTCCACAAACAGCTTCCTCATTAAGCTTTGAATCTTAATACCTATGTCGCTTGAGAGCGTAAGCTTGTCGAAATAAACATCAATGACAAATCAAATGTGTGCAGTGTCGATTTTCTGAATTTTTTTCACGCAACTGGCTGTCCTTTTCTACAGGCACCAATAGCCTGATGTACGTGTTTTCAATGCTTATATTGTTAAACAACGCTGCGGTGCTGTCGAGTCCTAGTGACAGAAACTCACTAGAACCTTTGCATAAGACCACTGATAAATTTGTTTTCAAGAAAACAAACAAACGACCTGATCTCCTACAATATACAAGGATAATAAGACATTATCATTTTTCTTGTAACTACTTAACTAGACTGTACTTCGACTAATATGTCAATTGTTATAGAATCCGGAAGTGATAGAATGCCTAAAATTGTGTTTCTTTCAATAGTGTGAAGCGAGCACCTGAATACACACAGTAACTCTAAAATTACCCATAAAATTTCGATGGCGACGGAAGTGGGGATGTGTCTCACGCCCCATTTATGAGACTTTGAGAAAAGCAACAAGCTACTGGGCCTATGTCAGCACATAACACAACGAGTCCAATCGAGATTAAAACGCCTTAAATCCTGGTTATGAATATCACGTCCATTATTTATCACAACCAAAAAAATCTGTTGGCTTTTATTACGAAAACGTGTCTTTGTGCGCATGTTGGTAGCAATGTTAACAGGGATGCCAGCAACAGTAAACCTTTGTTTTTCAAGAAAGCGCGTGGGCTCTCGAACCCCCTGTAAGTTGTCATGGATTCTTTTTTGGAACGGCGCTGCTTCCGCAATCACGGCATCTTTGCATCATCGGATGCACACAGGTGTAAAGTTAAGAGCATGGAGTTCTTGCTGCTGGCGAACCCCACAAATGTTCGCAAGTACTATCGGTACTATTGCCGGAGACGACGTATGACTGGGGACGCTCACTGCTAGGGCGTCAGATAACGTTGAAGCAGAATGAATAGCACCGCACGAAGAACAGAATAAGAATGGCCGACGTAAACGCGGCAATAAATCGCCACACATATCGACACAACGCATCTATTCGAAATGGCACCACGACGACTATTCTCGAGGCCTGTTGCGGAGGATACAGGCACACTCATGCGGAGGACTTTATCGTTATACGAACGTCGTAAATAAATTATGCAGCAAAAGACACCTCAATATTGATGAAATGTATTAATATCTTTACTGTTGTAGCAGGTACATGACTTTGTTCGTAAATACAGCCAACAGTTCTCGCTTCCCCAAAAATGAAGATCCTTGAGCTTCCTTGACGTAAACGAGACATACAAACTGCATGTCCTTCAACGCAAATACGAGGGAGTTAAACATTTGCTCTGTCACTCAGACATGTCTGTAATTTTTTCCACCGTTACGTCTTTAGCACAATATGTTCTCGCCTAAAAAAAGTTAAAATAGAGTTTGTGGGAGCCCGTGAGGCAAGGAGAATAGTGATACCAAACTTTGCATATCTGAAATAAAAAGTCACACTCAGTCTGTCACCGAAATAAGAATCCTCTTAGATGCATCTGTTTATTTTTAATTTCTATGCGTATTCGACATGTGGCCGAGCTCACATCGAGAGATATAGTTAATAACATGGCAACGCATCACAGCAGTGATACCCGCTGCAAAAACGACAATGCTAAGAAGTACGTCACCTGTTAATGCAATTACAGAGTTCATACCCCTAAACACGTCTGCGAATGGAATCCAGCGACACGTCGCGCGCTAAGCGACAGTCTGATATGAGCGTTGGCTGATCAATCACGAAGCCCCCCCCCCCCCCCCCCTATGGCATCGAACACAGGATGCAGGAAAAAAAAAACGATGACACACTCACAAGCTGAAAAACAAATAACTATATTGTATTTTCTTCGTTACGGCTATTTTTAATCACTGGAAAAATACTACGAGAAAGAATTTCAAAATTCACGTTCTGTCACAAAGAGTAACATGTAACCTCATAACAGTGACCTCATTAATGCGCATGCACAAGCCTGCCATTCGCTTGAACACAATTTTCCCAGCTATTTTGTTTGTGTTTGATTACAGTGTCTGTATGTCCATGCACCTTGATAAATATGTTTTGAATAAACAGCGTATGACTTGAAAAGCCCTTCTTCTCTCGGTGCGATCGCCTTGTCGCACAAAAACCTGAAGAGTGTTATAGATAGTTTTTTTCTAATGGGTGTTATATTAGTTCAGCTGAGCAGTCTTGAAACATTAGTGCGGAACGAAAACTGTAAAACTCGGTAATATATTCCTAGAACTGGCATGAACACTTTGTGAGTGACGCCCAGTTGTTGCCACATCGCTTATAACACGAGATGCAACTGATTCACTGAATACTTTCATTTGGTCCTGAGGAGGCGATGGTCCCCAAAAGCCTAGTCTGTGGGCAGCGCCCACAACAGGATCGGGAGTTGAAAGCAAGACAAGAAAATCAAAAGATGGCCCAACATGTCGTTCATCAACAAAACGGATTCTTAACACGGACACATGAGCAAAAAAGTGAAAACAACAATAAAAGAAATGTAAACAGCTTTACGGTTTTCTGTCCAAGAAACCATAATGCTAAGCGCCCTAACGATAGAGTCACAGCGCGTCAATGCCAGTGGTGACTCAGTAAGGTACGTGGATCTGCCGAGACCTTGAAACACCGCGAGGCACTTCCTACGACAGTCTGTAGTACCTGACGCACCCGCGTGTCGTTTGTCGGCACTGCCAACGTTGACACAAGCCACGCGCCCTTAATTGAGGCCTCCGCGGTGCACGATCCCACACGCCGAGGAATACACGACAGGTTGCGCAAGAAAAGCCGAAGGTGACACACCTTATGGATGTCTTCGTTTCCTCGTCTATTGAGACGGAAGACGGTGTTTAACGACCTTTGTTATTTTTTTTTCTTTTCACGTAATCCTTTTATCCTATTGTCTTTCGGATCGTAAATGAAGGGGTCCCAATCAGTGAAGAACAAAGGCGTTGCCGCCACTAGAAACTAAACACAGACGCCTGCAGAGAAGAAAGGAGCTAATCATGATAGACAGGCGTAAACTCTATGAAAAAGTTGCGCTTCTTTTTTTTTTCTTCCGGCACGAGCCCTAAGCAAGCCGTCTGAACGCTTCGTGTTACGCTTTCCTGAAGTTTCCTCGTACATATATATACATTTTTTTCGTTGCACTCCCTCCCGCCATGACGCACACCTGTCGACACGCTGAGAGGACTACACTTGAAGTGACGTCACTCGATCAAGGTCATCCCCCACCCCCTCTCTTTCTCGCACCCGCAACCCCCACGTGAGATATCTCTCACGCTGCGCGACAGCCTTAGAGGAAATACCTCTTGCCTCCTTTCATGTTCTGCGGCTTCCTGCATTGAACGCGTATATGCAATTCTTTTTGAAGCTCATCTCCCTTTCTTCCGATGTATCAGGTTGGTCTCGGCCTACACGTAGCGAGCCTACAAACACGTATATAGGGTCTGTTGCTAAAGTCGGCTTGCTCACAGTGAAGAACCCCATCGAGGCGTAGCCCCTCTGCTGTGACCATCGCATTAGTGCCTCATACGCGAGACCCGTTGACGTTTGAAGCACACTGCCCGTTTTCGATAGAGACATGAAGACGATAGCAGCCTGCGTCGCCATGCTTGTTGTTTTGGGTGAGTGATTATTCATATTCAGATTTGCGTTGCCCATACTGGTACCGATACTGCCACGTATAGCAGCCATATCATCTACTTATCTACTCCCAGTACACCAGAATATACCACTATGAGAGACGCTGTAGTGGAAGAGTATGGAAATTTCCACAACCTTTAGTTACTGAAAATGAACTCGTATTGATGAAAAGTCCAACTGAGGATAAAATGCTTTTTGTTATCAATTAAACGATTATTAGGTAAGGTTTTTCTAATTATAGTTTTTTTTCGGATGATCAGAAAAATTCAAACTACAAACTGAAATAACTGCGTATCATGATGTCAGATCAAACATAAAATGTGTTTTTAAAGATGACTGGACCATAGGGGGGGGGGGGGGGCTAGTTGCAGTGTACATTCAGTCTAGCTACGGAATAGGAAATTGTGAATCAACCATGAGACAAACGTGATTATTGAGAGGAACCATTTACCGAAAATATTCACTGCACAAAATACAAGTTTTTCCTTACAATTACCAAAAGAACGAACGCTATTGAAGCAAGTTTATATTTGGAAAGTTTTATAAGCGCGCAGCTAGTAGACGGTGAACTAAAATTTATCGCATTGAGCTCCCTTTAGAATGCGCCAGTAGTTTCCAGAAATAGAATTCACTGCCTCTTGTTTAGCAGCCCAACGCTATGAATGCACTAAGCACACATGACTGGTTTAAGTTTACGCAGTAGTAAAGTACTTGATAAGACTGACGTAGCATAAGCAATTGGCCACAATCTGATGTTTCAGTGCTATTCAGCAACACTTGTGCTTTCCTGCACAACGGCGTGAAGACCAGCAGATTATGCAAGAGGAAGTGTGAGCTGAGGCCCATAGGTTTTTATATTTTCCTGATGAGTTATTTTGAGTGACGTTACAGAAGTTTTCTCAACGAATTATACTATTATGTTTTAGCCAAGATGACCTCCCTTCTTTAATTTAATTTGCTGGCTGATTGTGAGGCCGCACAAGTTTGCTTGAAAGAACATTTGTTCGGTTAATAAGGAAGAGTTTCACACCTATCAATGCATACAGTGTGGTTGTCTGATCAAGCGAACAATTGCAAGGAGATGAGGTTGGAAAGCTGCTTTCATACAGCAAAGTAAATCAGAACTAAGCAGCTGGTACAATGGAGGCTCAGTGAGGTGATATTAGCTTTCCGTGATTGGCGGCTAAAAAGGACTAATTGGAGCTAAAAGCGTTTATTTCGGCTAGCCTAGACCGAAATTAAAATGTCTTTGTCTGGCGTTAGTATTCTTTTTCAACGCTGAGCATCAAATGAGTTATTTAATATAGTCAAGACAGACGAGTCGAGCGATGCTATACTGCCCACTGCTTTTATCTGGACCTGTTCCTAGATTATGCGTTTACGTTGGGCTTTGAAGAATTCATTAGCGAAAAGTGCGCTGAATGCAGCCTGGGCCTAATGATTTTTAAAAGTATTACTTGGACATGCCTTCAAAAAAAAAAGACCAAGCGCCAAATAACACTAATTCCTCGTTTAAGTAATTTTTGAAAAAAAAAATGTTAACCACGCGATAGTTATACTTTCTAAGTAATCCATATCTGCGCAGGAGTGCTTGTTGAGATAAGCTGCGCCACAATGACAACGGACCCGAAATGCCACAGGCTGCGAACCAAAGTGGTGAGTGCAAGAAAATAAATATTGCGCATGATATATTTCTGTAATGTTTACACTTCCATGCTATCCTACTGTAAGGGGTCATGTTACCTATGGAATACATTTCACGCTAATCTAAGAATTGGTACAGACGTCGGAAATAGGTATTAGTCGTATACAGGCTAATATGTGCTTATTACCAAGCCAAGATGTCAGAAAAAAAAAGAAAGCTACATGGAGCCACTTTTCATAAAGTACGTATATTGCTATATGCGATGACCATGACAGATGGCGTCTGTCTAAAATTATTGGACGCGTTTGTCCATGAAAGTCGACTGTGCACTTAGATATAATTACCGTCTAGTCAGCCATGTAAGACCAATAGCATTTGAGTTAAGATATATAAATAAGAAGAACTCGGATTTAACGTTTACTTGATGGCTAAGTTAGGCAAATAAAATATAGCGATGAGGAAGGAACTCATTTTCTAGTTTATGGTGTGTACCTCCACTGTAAGATCTTATGGAAGCACAGACGAAAAATACACTTCTTTACTTGAATTTAAGCATTATTTTTCATTCAAAAGGGGCAAGGCTGAGGCATAAATGACAGCAGTGAGACACCTCTAGGATACAAGACATTGAACCGCGCGAAGTACGGAATTATTTCATACTTATTACCGTTTTCAAACGCCTCGATTGAGCTTCTTGAATGATCTAATAAATACCACAAAAAGTTACACTGGGGTAATAAAGAAAAACAAAAAGAAAAAAAAAGCGTATTGGAACCGGAGAAAGTGAAACTTTGTCTTGGCATAAATCTGTAGCAATTTATTTTTACGAGAAAAAAAAAACACGAAAAGTCAAAGTTGCTCGCACGATAGGAAATACGTCCGCAATACTGTACAGTATTTTGAACATGCGTACGTCATCATCCACGAATGGCAAGTGTCACGCGATACCGAACGGGTCAAGCATAACGTTCTTCTTTATACCTGTACGGGCAAAAGAAACGCGCCACGTGTGTCCGTTGCCAGTCAGACGCGAAGGCCGAACAAACCTGCACGAGAGCTGGTGAAAGCAGGCTTATCACGGAGGCAACGAGAGTATCTCCCCCCCCCCCCCCCCGAAAAAAAAAGGAAACACTTTATAGACTGGTCACGTTCTTCAGAAAGGTAAAAAATATATACTTCACCGACAGTCGCAGGCAGGTTCAGTTTTTCCTTTTACCTCGTCCCGTCTCCCTCGAGCAGTTAGAGAATTTAAAAAATTTGCTGAATATAAAACTGACTAGCTGAACAACACGCCTTGCTTCATGATACGCAATCTCGTCAACCTTCAGTGCAAGCGTGCCTGCAGTAAACAGTCCGGCAAGCGTTTTCACAAGTTCTACCTCGAAGTCGTGGAATTCGAAAGCTGTTTCAGTGGCGCTAGGAAAGAGGTCATTGGAAGCGTATACAGTGGCATGGCCTGTGTTAACTTCAATCAGACAGCAGTTATAGCAGCAACCCTCGAATAACTGCTTCTTGTTACGAAATATAGCGTATTTTCAGTAACGCGGGAAGGCAACGCATGCACAAACAGACACAAAGAAATAGCACCAGACAACACAAAAGCCATTTATTACGCCCTTCAAACTAGCACAACTTTCTGGCCGTGTAAGCTGCGTTTTTTTTTTCAAAAGTGTGGGAAAAGTTTGAACTGCATCGACTAGTGCCATTGATATTAACACTTTCTATAGGCGTTGTTATCAGGGCTTTAGTCCTATACTGCACGTAGTGAGTGGTCTATAGGTATGCATCGTATTACGGCTATGAGAATGCGGAGCTGTGATCACGTGTATTATAGGACCCTGACAGGCCCAGCGTATAAGCAGAAAATAAATATAATGTAATATTAGAACAAAATTGAACGTGACATACTGTAGTATATGAAATAAAATTATTATTAGGAATAAGAATTGAACGTATTTGGAATAAGAATTGAATCCATATCATCAAATTAAAACATTCATACAGCTGGGTTTACATTTTGAAACAGGGGAATTTTAATCGTAGGTAGTTTTTTTCTGTTTGTAATATTTGTAATTTAATATGTAGGTAGAATAGAATTCCCCAGGGACGTGTTCCTGCTTAAGTCTCTGTCAAATCTACACCATGGGCGCTATAGGTTTGCCTACTTTGCACTGATATTGCTACTTTTTTTTTGTACTTGCAGCAGCAGAAAAAAGCTATTGGACTCTTGGCTACATTCAGGCTAGTTTCCTGTTGCCTGAATTTGAAGCACGTTCCAAGGAAGTTCGAGTATTCGTTGTGAAAATCTAGTGAATAAGATGTGTTTCTAGTTCCCAAAATTGAATTTTCTTGCTTGCGTAACACACACACACACACAAAAAGAAAAGACTTTTAGGAAAGAGGCTTTGAGATGGTAAAAAAAGTGGCATGGCACCTGATTTCGCAGACAACCCATTGCTGCACGCTACTATAAAGCGTGAATGGAAGTTATCAGGATAACTGAAAGCACATGGCATTTCTCACGCTCGGCTCTCATCAGCATTAAAAACAGAATTTCTGACAAACTGTTTGTTTTTGTTTAAGGTTAGGTAGGTAGTGTGAAGAATATGAACGGCTCAGTCGTCGTCATCCCACTAGAAACGATTTTCGAAGTGGGTATAATATTTGTGGTTGAGTCACAGTAACTGTCATTTAAAGCATATTCATTCATACTTCATGTTAATTGATACTCGTAGCCCTTTCAAGACAAGTAATTGAAGAGGCGTGGAGAGAATCTCGTTACTGAAACAGCGCGAGAAAATTGAGTGTTCTGCGCGAAATGATTGCGAAAGTAAAGATTCCACGCTTTATCTCAGAAATAAAATTCAAAGGGCCCTTTCTGTAGTTATTTATATTCATACCAAGAAGCTCTTGAATTTAGCTACTTCAACCGCAGCGTGGCAGCAGTTGTAACACACGCGAGGCCACTTCTGGCCAGTTTTACCACCCTTGGTTCAGAATGGCTACTTTTTGTCTAGCTTTTTGAGAGTTTTCGACGTGGTAGCATTGCTCTATAGGCCATGCAGAGTAAAATGATGAGAAGGTACCTCGCCTCCTATCAAACGCTTAACAGTCATCAGTAGGCACTACCCCGAAAATGTTTTGTCTGCGACGTCGACAATATTTGCAGAACCGGCGAAACGTCCCGTAAAGCCAAGCAGCCTGACGCATCTTGAATCAAGATGATGTCCCGTCGAGCTGCCAACTGTGTTAGGCCCTTGCACTGATAATTATTACTTGTTATTAGACTGTGTTCGAGGCCCCATTTCTGACTCATATGTAGTCGTAGGTATTGATTTATGCGGGAAATTGAAAGAAAGACATTCAATTATGAAAACTGGCAGCCAGCTGTACACCATAAGCAATCAATAGATAAAGTTCACAAAAAGCCGTGTAGTTATATTAATAAGTGATTATGCGAATATCATTTTTATGTCAGCTGCACGATGCCCCAATGAAACGACACTTTCACAACCTCTGTTCTTGTTTAAGAGTCCACTGACGCTTCCTTCAAAATAACGAACATGTTTACAACCGGGTGTATTCTCGTTGCGTCTTTCACTCATTCCTTTCTTCGAACATGCATGACGCAAAGTAGCACGTGAACGTAATTACGCTTCTCGGCCTTTTTCAATCACAAGTACTGCCTTAATGATTATGAGTATAACCTTACAAAGTCTTAGAGAGGTCATTCGCTGAGACACGCAACTGAGTCGTGATGTAGCGAGAGTTCTGTACATATATGCGTGTGTGTTTCGATGCAGGAAAAAGTGCGCCCGTACTGTGTCTACCTCTGCCACATGCCCGAAGGTTACATCAAAATGGGCATGGAGGAAGACGGCACGCCCTGCAGGGTAAGTCAGACTGTGATTGCACACTTTCTTAAAGCGCCCCAAAGCAATGACATCATGAACGCAGAAAGCACCTTTTTTTCGCAAACGGCGCACACGCAGTGTGTTTCGTTCACGTTTAACATCAATGTGCGACCTTCACTCGGTGATGTCATAGATATAACGACGTAATCGTAGACGTCTAATATTATTGCGTGTCCCCGACACGATGATGTCGTAGCAACTAGGTATTACGTAATGATCCCTATAATGACGACTTGGGGGGAAACACTGTGACGCTTATGGAACTTGGTTTGGCATGAAACCGTTATTTTCTTGTTATACACATAAATAGTATTTCTACATAGCGGTTACCATGTAAGCAGCAAAAGGCACCATCAAAGTGGGAATAAAGACGGTTTAGAATAATCGCGAATTCAGTCAGTTTTTGCATTTTAAGATGGTAGAACAAAATGGCATCGCCAGAGTGAGAGTGCTCTTGAGGGCGTCTTGCATTTTAAATGTTCGTATAAGTATGGGCACGCCGTTTGAGCTATAACTAGGCAATACCTGGACGTATACTACTGGCTACCACATTTACTGATCACAATGTCTTGCAGTGACAAAATTGTTAGGAACGTTCGATGATGCTGCTTCACCCACACTCACTGACTCCTCCATATATAAACGAGAAAGAACGAAAATAATTGAAGGAGGGTAACCGTTGAGTGGAATTGAAAAGCCGCCAAAGCTCGAGCAAATTGCGACCAAACTAGCATTGTCAGCCAATACTATCGGCAAAATATTACCAAATAGAACAGGACTGGTAACATAAAGATGAATTTACTATTGATGAATAAATAACATCAGTCTGAACGAGCAAAAATATTGAAGTAGCCAATTAAAGACTATGGCGCCAACTGAAAATTTTTATAACCAATTGGGTCAATAGGTAGCTAACTTGGTGCCATGTAGCCACCAACAGCAATAACGATAGCAAGCTCACTATGTAAGCGCACAAGCACATCCTCCAAAATGACATTTTAAAATATCAGTGATCAAGATTTTTTTTTAAATGCCAAGCATTTCTAAGCGAACTTCGGCGACTTCGAGCGCATCTATCTATCTATCTATCTATCTATCTATCTATCTATCTATCTATCTATCTATCTATCTATCTATCTATCTATCTATCTATCTATCTATCTATCTATCTATCTATCTATCTATCTATCTATCTATCTATCTATCTATCTATCTATCTATCTATCTATCTATCTATCTATCTATCTATCTATCTATCTATCTATCTATCTATCTATCTGTCTATCTATCTATCTATCTATCTATCTATCTATCTATCTATCTATCTATCTATCTATCTATCTATCTATCTATCTATCTATCTATCTATCTATCTATCTAGCCGCTCACGACATTTAGTTCTCCTGGCCGTTTCGATAATGATATCGATACCAAACCTGGTATGGCATAACATGACTGTATGAAAAACATATTTGACTAGTCATAACATGAAAATAATGAAATGTATATCATGAATATTATGATTAACATTTCATGGTCCTGCAGCTCTTGCGGTGGTTTCGTTCACATTGCATGCTGCAAAACTTGTATGGTATGACATGATTGCATGGCGAACACAAGTGACTGACCCTAACATGAAAATCATGACATGCGTGTCATGTAAAAACATGGCTACATGCCACGCTAATGATGCGCTCGCGGCCTTTTCGCCAGCGTCACATATACTTTCTTTGGTATTATAGTACGTGAATGGATGACGAAGATATGTGACTGGTGCAAGCGTGATAATCATGAAATGCGTGTCATGTAAAAAGAAGACTACATGTCAAGCTAATGATGCGCTGGTGGTCGTTTTGCTAGCTGCACTTACACCAAATTCGGTATTACGGGATGTGAATGGATGACGAAGTACGATACTGTTGCAATCATGACAAGCATGAGATACGTGTCATGTAACCACATGACTTCATTCCACACTCATGATGCGCTCGCGGCCGTTTCGCTAGCTTCACATATTCCGAATTTGGCATTACGTGACGCCAATAGATGACGAAAGTATGAGGCTAATGCAAACATGATAACCATGTGATGCGTGTCATGTGAGAAAATGACTACATGCCACAGTCAAGGCGCCAATAAATTTCGACGTGACACGGTGCGCGTGCTCGCCGACGTTCATTTAGTCGCATCACGCCATCGTTGCCTCGCCAGGCGGCGGTCCTGCCATATACTCGCAGGCACGCGCCACGCTGCGTTTCTTTGACGCACCCGCGTTTCAGCGCACCAGCGTCTCTCCGTCACGAAAAGAGGGAGATGCAGTGTTGTCTGGGTAATGCATCGGCGCGAAATGCGGCATGTCGCATTTTGCGCCGGTTGCTGTCGGGTCGCACCGACGGACGCTGGTCGCGCCTGGCGTCAGACTATAGAGTGCTCGCGTTTTGCTAACGAAGCGTCGCTGTGCCCAGCGTGCACGGGCGTCAACGCTACATTGATGTTTATTGGGTCCTTCATGATGCGCTCGCGGCCATTTTTCTAGCTCCACATAGAACAAATTGGGTGTTACGTGACGCCAATAGATGTCAAAATGTATTACTGGTGCCAACATGATGATCCTGACACGCGTGTCATGTAAGAACATAACATACCACGCTCATAGCATGCTCGCGGCCGTTTCGCTAGCTCCCCATAAACTAAATTTGGTATCACGTTGATTGATTGATTGATTTGTGGGGTTTAACCTCCCAAAACCACCATATGATTATGAAAGACGCCGTAGTGGAGGGCTCAGGAAATTTTGACCCCATGGGGTTCTTTAACCTGCACCCAAATCTGAGCACACGGGCCTACAAAGTTTCCGCCTCCATCGGAAATGCAGCCGCTGCAGCCGGGATTCGATCCCGCGACCTGCGGGTCAGCAGCCGAGTACTTTAGCCACTAGATCACCGTGGCGGGGCAATTTAGTATCACGTGACGTGAATAGATGACGAAGGTGAGCGACACATCTGAACAAAATAATCGTGACACGAAATTGATGAACGGCTTCATTTACCTCCACCCCGTAATGTTGTGCTGATTTTAAAGTGATATATCAACATTTCTCCTTTAAGCTTCGCATATCATCGATTCCTACTGTACGTGGGATCTGCCATTTTTTTCTTAAGTTTTTAAATAAAATAGCGCACCTGCAGTATGGTATAAACGGCGTGAAGTACGACATTATGAGAACTCGTACATGCTTGCTTTACAGATGAAAAAAGAGTGCCATAGGATGACAAAGATTCAGGCGCGAGACATCAACTTAATTTGTGCGGGTATGCTAAAGCAGGCATGATCGGGAGGCATAGTCACATCGTGGAATGCATACTAGATAGATTCGCAATAATTTTTACCCCCCGTGGTTTCCTAACTCGCCTCTGACCTTGAGCACACCGACATTCTTGCATTTTTCCGCATACCAATTAGGCCTCCGTAGTGGATTATGCCACCCTCATTTTTGACGTTAACAGCGCGATTTTTCGATTAGTAATCTTCCACGCGCAGTGCGTGTCTTATGTAAGACTGAGTCCTTTTACCTCAACATATTTAGCTTTTACACCTAACCTACCAGCGCAAACGTAACGCGAAAGTGTGCGTTTTTGTTTTTGCCTTCTTGAGTGTGCGTACCGAGAGACTAACGGCATTGAATCTCACTCTGCTGACGCGCACGTTAAAGGTGTTTGTCCACTGTCTGATGCGAGAACCTCGTTGTTTGCGCAGTTCTTCGTGCACGAAGGCGTGTGCCAGAACGGCCTGTGCCTGTTGGACAAACTCAGGAAGGAGCGCCCTGCGAAAGGCGACGGTGACAAGGAAGGCGGCCCCGTGACGCCCAAGGCCGACGAGAGCAACGAGTGACCCACGCGAGATGCGAACGTCGCAACGACAGGCACGCTATGCCACGAAACGACACCTTTACTATCTTTTTGTCATTGTCTGCCCGGCTGAGACCGTCGAATATAAGCAGTGCTGTCGCACGTCATGCGTATACGAGTGGATCAAGTCTGTGATACGCAATTACAAATTAGGAAAAGCACGCTGTGACTATTACAATTGTTGCGCCCATAAGTGCACCGTGTTTGTTGTTACACAATTGACTCTTCGCAAAGGAGAACGACGAGCAAAAAATTCAAATAAAATGCTATTTTATTGGTTTCAAGTGCACTGGTCATATATGTCTGTTTTTTTTTTTCATTTTTTGCACGTGGAGAATGATTTCTAGAAGCCAGATACGTCTTGAAGCAATTGTGCTGATAGGATGGAGTTGTGTTAATTATTTTTGTTTTGTTTTGTTATTCATGCCACTTAAAAGTTTCAGAAAATGACTATTGTTAAAAAAACACTTCTGTTATCGCCTGGTGGTATGCTTTTGCATAGTGTTGTCGTTCTTTGGCTTGGTTGGCAGTTGGTCGTGATTGCAAGAAGGCCAACATTGTGGTTTCACATATATTTTTCTTTGCATGTGCTTAGGCTTAGGAAAAATAAAAATAATATAAAATAAGCAAAAAATGGTTGAAGTGATCGGATTTGTAGTAAGCGTGAGGCACAATTTTCTCGTAACGAGCGCCATAAACGTTTATGGCAACTCCCTTTTCGATTACTGCTTTGGAGCCTTAGATATTTGTTCCAAGTGCCTGCTTGTTTACGCAGGGTTTGATTTTATCGGTGACGCTAGCGCGTGCGTTTCCGCACGTGCGTGCGTCTCTGTGTGTGAGCCCGTATGCATGTGTGCGCGCGCGTGCGTTGTGTGTGTGCAAGGTGACGAATGTATTGAAGCTGACGCTTTTAAAGGCACACTGAAGGCAAATATTAGGTAGATCTTTATTGTAGAAATAGCGGTTCAGCAACATCGTAATGATACTTTTGTGCCAATGAAGGGCTTATTTTGAAATCAATCGCGTTTTAGTGGTCCGCATCGGGTTAGCACACTTTATATCACCCGCCTCAACGGAACGTCTGATATCAATGCTTACGTGCACAACGTTGTCCGGCTTCAATGCGCGGCTGTACCATCAGAGGGAAATTAGGCGGAGCCACAGCAGCAACAACGTCCATTCAACACTTTTCAGCAAAGGCCTTCAAAATTGCAGTTGTTCTTGGTTCAATTCGGCCCCACTGAATGGTACAACCTGTCCAGTTTAACCACATGAAAATTGAATTTCTAAGCACCCGTGCTATTCCCAATACTAATGGCCGGGTTTTTTTTTTCAATGAATCAAGCAGAAACGAAGAAGCAGCATTTTAATACGTCTCTTGATGCACAAAAGATTTTTTTTAAGGCCGCTAGACTGATTACTAGTGAATAATTGTAGGCGGTTTGTCTGACGTTCTCGGGATCATTTTTAGAATGTCCTACAGCGGCGTATTTATTTTTATGCGCTTACTTTGATTCTTTTTAGGTACGGCCCTGACGATGATTATATTGTCGTTTTAGACGTCATACATTGAGGCTTCAATATTACGTAAATTGTTATATAGTGTTGCTTTAAGAGTTTAGTGTCCTTTTAAAGGAACTAAAATAGATTTTAGCGTACCTCTAGGAGTGTTTAGAGGCTGTAGCAAAATGTATGACTCAATTATAGCACATATTTTTAGCGAGGGCATCCGTAGCCCCGTTCCCGCTCACCCAATACTGTGACATATACTCCAAAAGCAACCAAGCGGCAAGTATAGCTATTGCGACATTCAATGAGAAGTCGGCGAACCATTCGGCATGACACAAGTAAACACTTCATCGTAGAAAGCAGTCACCTTGAGAAATATTGCAGATAGTGCCACTCTATTTATCAATCGGTACTCGTCCACGATCATGGAAGAATGGTTTTTGAAAACTCTGCTACGACATCACAAACAAACTTCAACTGATCCTGATGCACGTAGTATTTGTGTCCGTAGAAAAGAACAATGTTCTATTGACATGAGGGCGCCGGAGATAATTGCACGAAGCACTCAAGTAAAATGTAAATCCCAGCAAGAACGAAAAAATACCCGGAACAAAGAGCGCAACTCAACCCAGCAACGTATAGCATGATAAAGATGGGCAAGTGAGTTTGACACGGAAATATTCCAGTACCTTGTTTCTGCTGTGATTACGAGTTTGTGCTAGTGGTGCTGCTACATCATGCATGGCGCATAGATTTATGTCTCTGCAACAATATTCACGTGGTTTCAGTCGAGAGTTTAACGAAATACGACCTGATCAGGAGAGAGCATTGTTAAAAAGAAGGTGGCTGACGGGAAAAGTAAAAAAAAAAAACAAAACACGCCAGACCTGCCCGCAAGGCGCAGCACAGTCACTGCGAAAACTAGAAGAGCGGCTTTTCAGAGCCTTTTTGATACACTCATTGGGTAACTACTGCAAGCAAACTTGCTTGATATCCACCAGGTCATAATTATGAAAACTATTTGGCCGGCATTTGCTGTGCTATTTTTCGTCATTCTTCTGAGAAGCGTGGTATCTGCTAAACACTTGAAAGGAATTTTGTGTCAATTGTTCATGCAGTGGCTGACAACGATGAGGACTTATGGCTGAAGTGGGCATGTGCCACAGTTCAAGAGCAAGCTTGTATAGAAGCATTAGACGGTCTACTCGTTACGTTATGCGCATTGTGCGACGACTGGTTGTTCTTTCACTGTTGAGAGAGAGAAAGAGAAAACATTCATTGTCGTAAAACACTTCATAAGTCGTATTAACGCGATTGTTTTCCCGACATCAGGCCTGCCCAAGGCAAGTAACAAGCAACAGCGTACCTCAGTGGTAGAATACTGGGGTGGCACCCAGCGGACCCGGGTTCGAACCCAACTGTGTCATTGGCGCTGGGTTAAACCTGCTTGAGGCAAGTTTCACATCAATTTACAAGCACCGGCGTAGCTCAGGGGTAGAATGCTGGTCTGGCACCAGGATTCGATCCCTTCGGTGTCATTAAAGCTAGTTTTTTTTTTTCTAATTTCGCGCGATTTGGTTACCGACACCGGCGGTGGCGGCAGCGGACAACTGCGCGTGACACCAGTTGTGATCTCATAACAGCTTTCACTGTAAAAAAATGGTTGAGCCCGCGCGCAACACGCGACACAATCGCAGCAAAAGCTAGTAGAGCGACCTTTCTAGAGGCTGTTGTGTTGTAGACTCTCTTAGCGCAACTGATACAAGTAAACATGCAATGTAACCATCACTGCCTAAATCATCGCAATTGTAACGAAACAGGGAAGCATCCATTAGGCCGTATTTCGGAGAGGTGTGGTACCCACTGTGCATTCGCCAAACGTTCTGTGCACTTCGTGCTATGGTTGAAGACGACGGAGAATAATGGCTTAGTCCTGTGTGATGAGTTTGAAGCGTTTAACGAACCACTCGTTTTGCAATTCGCGTTTGGACACGTGGTTGTAGTTTAACTTTTCTACCACGCCATGTTATAATTCCTAAAACAAATTCTCGCCCGACCCGAGACCTGTATAAGATTTTTTTTATTGCGAAGAACGTTTAAGAGCCTGGCTTGCTCTGTAATTTAATCCACTCGTAGAACTCTTTTTCTCATTTCATGTGATAGCGATTACGGTACGAGACGGCACATAATGTGGCAGCTTTGTGCTCAATGTTGAGCTAGTCGAGACGCGGTTTTGTTGTGTGATTTGCAGGTGCGCGTGCACCACGACTGTATTGATGCCGTAGCTCCCGTTTATTGAAGTTGTTTTCTCCATATCATCGCCTTGCCTAAGTCGCCGAGTCCTCCCAACGATCAGGGCGGGGACTTTGGCCCACTAAAGCACCAAAAATTCAACCTAAATTTAGTACATTCGCTTCAAGCATATTTATTACATAAAAACTACTAAGGAAATCAGAGTCCTTTGTGCAGTGTGTTGCTGCTAACGTTATGTACACTGAAAACTAGCAGTTAACACATTGTTTCATGTGAAACGGCAATATTGGTGGCTCACAAAGTCATACATGGTAAGTTATGTATGACTAAATATTTGCGCCGTGCTTGCTGTGAAACACGAAGTGAGGAAGGAGAATTGAAATGACGTGGAGACTACAAGCGCAAACTATCAACTGATTTTGTCGAAAAAAAAAACTTGATGTAAGGAGAAAAAATTGGCAGATCCCAAGTACAGTGGAAATCACCGATATGCGAAGCACGAATGAGGAATGTTGATATGTCCCTTTAAAATCAGCACAACGTTACGAGGTGGACGTAAATTATGCCGTACACGACTTCTATGTCATGATTACCATGTTTGGACGTGTTGTAATAGCATAGCAATCAATATCTGAGGTTTAACATCCCAAAATCAAGATGTAATTATGAGGAACGCCGTAACGAGGAGCTTTAGAAATTTTGACCGTCTGGTGTTCTTTAACGTGCAGTGGCATCGGTGGTACACGGGTCTTAACCATTTAGCCTCCACGAAAAGCGAACGTCATGGCCGGGATCAAACCCGCGACCTCCGGGTCAGCAGCCAAGAATCTTAACTACTGATCAACCGTGGTACAGAAATAACAGAGAAATAGCGTCATCAGTTCATAATTTTGGCAACTAAGGTGAAAACTTTTAGTCTGATTGAAGCGAAAAAGCTAGAAATTATTTCCGAGTTGTTCAGCCGTCTGAAGTCCACAATATTGTTGACTTTACAACGGGAGGGTTAATGACCGACTCGGCCAAAGGCCTTGTTGACGCCTATGAAATCGTCTAACGTCAATTTCGAAATGTTTGAGAAGCGTGACGTACATGTCGATAGCAGCCTCGAACTACCGAGACAACAAGCTTCAAACTACTGGCTTTGAGTGAATTGACGTGGCTCTTGCTACTATACAGAATAATTATATTTAACAATACAACTTGTCTCACAATAAGGAATAAAGTAGTTTCAGAATTAGAGTCCCCGTGGTAAAACTGTTGTAAATAAATCTTCTCACGATGAAATTGTCTTCACAATATATTTATTTGTTCATTTACCTTTCAGGCCAAAAGCGAAAAATAGAGGGATGGCAGTAAGCGAAAAAAAAAAGAAGAAACAGATTGAACCTTGTACAATTTTAGCAAGAGTTAGAAGAGGCATGTAACAAGATCAGATAAATGATACAAAGCATATTTAGATTAAGCTGGTACGTACTAATTAAAGAAGACCTCGATAACAGAAATCAACCAAATTGCACACGCAATGTCATAGCGAGAAGGAGGAAGGTAATATAATAAAATTTTAGCTAAAGCTACTTGAAACAATTTATTATCATGATTGAAAGCATACGGTACTTGGTTGCATTCAGTGCATAAGCAAAGAATAAATAACTGAAAAATATTTTGACATTGCAAGGTACCCTTTTAAGAACTACATAAACGCTAGAAAAGTTTTTTCTATCAGCTAGTTTTTGAAAATATTTTAGCCTTGAACTCGAACCACCATACAATTCAGCACTATTTCCATTTTTACTAAGAGCCCCACAACCTGATTAGCTGAATCCTGTCTTTTAAATAACGTATGCTTCATTCTATTTGTATTTTCTCCCTATCGGAAAAAAACGAATGGTGGGCATGGTGGAAACCACCACCCACCATTATAGTGGATTAATGTAGTGGGTGAATGGTGAGAAACGCCCACCATGGCGCATGGTGGGTATGGTGGGTGCTGCAGTGCCGGCAACACTTGAGCGCGAAATGACGTCAGAATCACCGTGACGAGCTGCCACAAAAAATAAAAAAGAATTCTATAAAAACGGTATAAAAAACACCCGTCCCGTAAAAAAAAAAACAAGGCGCCACGGAGGATCGAACGTGCAACCTGCGAATTTCCATTCGAAGACGCTAACCACTGCGCCACACCAACATGACGTTGATTGCGTGTTAAATACTTAGTTGCCATACAAACTTAAAGTTCAACTTGGTTATGTTTGTCGTGTACACAACATGGACAAGATCTACACCTGCTACTAAATATTGCACATTTATTAAACACAAGCAACTGCGGCCTGTAACGATTGCCACTATGTTAATGACACTAGTGCTATTTTTTGCAATTCACAGCTTCAAGAAAAGAAACCAAGTGGACTGGGGAGCAGCGACAGTTTACCGGCGGGGTCTGCCAAGTTTAATATCCGTTTCGCGCTCGTTCTAAAGGGCAACATCTGTTCACGCTTTATGACGCTTCTAGGCTCATTCCATAGATACGCCCGCCTAATTTATTTGATTGAGTATTGGGATGCTTTTCGCGCAATGTAGAGGGCGGTCGCGCCAGCGCAATGCTGTAGCTCTTTCGCTAAAGCAACAACTACATAACGGCTTGGCCAAAACGAATGCAGTGTGCCGGAAACATTACGCTATCATATTGGTTCACCAAGCACACGAATCGCCACGTCTGAGTTCTCGTACAAAAGCTAGAGAAGTGCCGACGAGTGTGACCAGCGGCTGTCGGTGAGAAGACACTTAATTACGTTCTCTGGGAGTGCTTTAATCGCGTCGCATCGATGTTTGTTGCTTCTTGAGCGGACACCATACACAATGAAAAATGCTTCATTTAGGTTAATTGATGCCATATAGCTGCGCTGTATTGTCATACTTAATCGTCGTAATCATGTATTCTGAAACCCGGAAGCACGGATAACACAATTGTACGGGCTCGGTCAGTAGGCCTAACCTTTGGTGGAAATCATGGTGGTAGAACATGTAGTGTACAGATCCCAGCTTTGTACACTATATAAATTGCACGTCATTATAAGCCCACCCATCATCTGCTTACTGCTTCCCAGCATCATTTAACCATATGGTGTAGTAGCGCAATTTTCACGGGGACGAAGAGGACAAGAACACACGACACTCGTGTCGTGTGTTCTTGTCCTCTTCGTCCCCGTGAAAATCGCGCTACTACACCATATGGTTAAATGATGTCTCACCAACTAGCCCAGCTCTCAACCCTACTGTGCTTCCCAGCATTATCGCGATGGTGGGCAGAGCTTCTCAGCTTGGTACACCATGTGGCCCACCATAACAAGCAGCACCCATCATCTGCTTAGTGCTTCCCAGCATTATCGCAATGATGGGAAGAGTTTCTCAACTTGGTACACCATGTAGCCCACCATAATAAGCACCACCCACCATATGCTTAGGGCTTCCCAGCATTATCGCAATGGTGGGCAGAGTGTCCCATTATTGCCCACTATCTAGCCTCTGCTTTCCACCATCATTTCCACTTTACCCATCATCTGTACACCATACCACCCAGTATGTCCCAGCATAACCACCATATTTTCCACTACGTCCCACCATAGCCATCATAATTTCCACCATGCCCACTATTATTTCCACTACTCCCACCATGTTTTCCAGTATCCACCATGGCAATTTTTCCGATAGGGCTGCCATAGAAGTTGGCACCTTGAAGCCGAACGTTAAAAAATTACTAAGCTAGGGTCAAATCAGATGTTCATTTATTAATACAAGAGCAACGAGTATGCTAATTTACGCTAGAAAAAGAAGCCTTTGCTTGTATTTGCTAGTATAAAGTTTAGGAATGATAACTTTACCGTTTTATGGAAAACTCAATATAGTAATTATTACCTGTCATGATCTCCAAACTTTGCGTGTTTAACGGGGCATAACATTTAAATAGAAATCACATTTTGGTGGGTTGGACGCTTGACACGCCCAAGCAGCTTCTGGAATCAAATATATATTTGATGCCTATATAATGCAGATGTGTTCACCAATAAAACCTATCAAAATATTTAACAATTGAATCCTATGGCCTTACTGATGAAAAACCTTAAACCTGGTTCCTATTTTGGTAGTCACTTTTAAAAACAAGAAACCGTGAAATCGCTTTGCAACAACTTCTCTACAAACTGTAGAAATGTAAGGTGTTTTATAATTTAAACAATACCCGAACAATTACAGATACGCCACTTCAGGCTAGCAGAAATGGACACACGGACGAACGGACAAACGCTTCGCCCCACTCATCTTCATTCACTTCGTCGATATGCTGTCAAAACCCCTAACGCCATCTATTGAGCAACTCATTAACTAGAGGTGGCTACTACTACTACTACTACTACTACTACTACTACTACTACTACTACTACTACTACTACTACTACTACAGAGGAGGGAATGACGCACGTGGCCTAAAGAGCTTTGCCCCTATTATGACTCGCTTGTCATGGCATGAATCATGTCACAATCCGGTTGAGTGAACCGTCTAACCCCTTGCGCCAGACGAGTGGCGCGTACTCACAAGTGGTTATGTGCCACAGGCATGCGGGTATGGGCCATAGGTGAAAGAGTTAAGAGTTTCTATTTTGATTGATTGATTTACTGATAGATGATGTCCCAAAACCACCATATGAATACGGGAGACCCCGTAGTTGAGTACTTCAGAATTTTCGATCTCCTGGGGTTCTTTAACGAGCACCCAAATCTGAGCACACAACCCTACAGCATTTTCGCCTCTATAGAAAATGCAGTCGCCGCAGTCGGTATTTGATCCCGCAACCTGCGGGTCAGCAACCGAGTACCTTAGACACAATGCCATCGCAGCGGGGCTTGGTCGATTTTAATGTGTGAGCGTTGAAGGGGCCCTGCAACACTTTTCAGCATGATCAGAAAACGCTGCCTAGCGGAAGTAGAGGCTCCGAGAGAACACGCGAGTCCACTATAGCAGAGTGCGTGGCTTGTAATGGACAACGAGTTCTCGAATTCAGCTAAAATTGCTTTTTTTTCTCTACAAAAGACGGAATATGCTAAAAATATGCTAAAAAATTACTCGTCACAGCCGTTGCATCAGTCATTGACTGATCTGGTAGGGCGCGCTCAGTCATTACCAGAATCGCCGCGGGAGGCCGCGACTTGTCTACAAGTGTGCGCTCAATCGCACTGAAAACCACGTATTTCAAGAAAAAAAGAGAGATAGAAAAAGTGCTGAAGGTCACAAAGCATGGGTGACGTATTTCCTCTCCCCGCGCCATACTTACCTGGCGATTTCGTCGGGACGAGAGAAGAGAGAAAGATATTTTAGCGTGCGACAATTTTCGGTGACTCCGCCTGTACAGTACGAATTTTAAACAAAATTACGACGATGAATTTGTGAGGCAATAACCTTCGTTAGTGAATCAATTCTATGGCTACTCAACAAAGTGTTGCATGGCACCTTTAAAGAATGCGACATCAGGAGCGTTGACCCAACGAATGCTAAGAATAACTGTCACGGTCCCAGCAGAAATCAAACCCTAGAATTCTGGGGGAAATAAAGCATTCTAGAACAGGTCCTCATCAGTTGACACGAATTGTTTACGAGTAGACTCTACTGTTTGTGAAACGTCAACTGTGGTTGCAGTGCTGGCTATCCAATTTAAAAACATTGCATATTTACACCTTTGAACAGCCGTCACTTCGGGTTAACGTCAAGTAGGTTTAGGAGTAATCCGTTGAATTTTATTATTGGAGCAGTGTGCTAGGCTACTATTGACGTGAGCATCAGCCCTTCATAGCAGCTTACCGCTTGCGGTGTTGCTAATATCCAAGTTGCTGCAGGCATCGTAATGCAATTGTAAAGAACTGGTTATATAAAACATTAGCGGCTGCTTGACGTATGTCTGTGTGTACATTTGGACATAGCTTAATAAGCGCCATTTAGTACAGTCTCACTAAAAAATTCCACAAAGTAACTTTCCATCCACATGCTTCGAATAACATCAATTCCCTATGTACGTGGGAATTGCTTAATTCTTACTCAGTATATTTCAGAAAATGTTGTTTTTGTCGCACCAATTATGCTATGCTGTCAGAAAAAGTGAAAGCTCCCAGAACTCAGCGTTCACGACGTGTAGTAGAGAGGGATTCTATGGCGAAAACATTTGAACACTGTATCTATCGCTCATGTGAAAATTGCACTCGTCTTCAGGCTCATAGTCTCAGACAGAAGCAACAAAACAAAATGACTTTCTTTTTAGTTTTATAACATAAGTTTGTAAAGAAAGAAGTTATTCCATCGCCCCTCAATCAGTAAATAAAATTGTGAGAAAATGATTCTTCTAATGCCTGAGTCTCTGAAAGACATGAGGTTAGCAGCCCATTTCTCGGGGCAAAAAACAATTTGTAGTTGAAAACTTTAGTTGAACAGCTCAAACGTGATAGAAACGCTAGTACGAGTTGAACCGATAATGTTACATTACCTACGCTTTTCCAAGGCACACTTTCTTTTTGTGCTTCGTAAATCCAACAGTGCGTACAGAAGCTAAGATATACTAAAGGATAACTTGGTGTCCGCAATTCCGGAAATCAATAAAAAGAAACACCGTTTTTGACAAAGAAGATGGAGAACACTATGGCCGATCGTCGATTATCATTCAGGTTCGAGTACTTTTCCAATTTACTCCCGGGATCATACCATTGCATATTGCACAGATTGTGGTGGCGAGATGGTCACCTAGCATAGTCTGTAAAGCGCGCTGATTTGAATGACACTAAAAACTCAAGGCGGCAAAGGAAGGCTTTAGTCGTTTCACTATCTTTTGTCTTCAAGTCTCTCTTGGAGTGTCTGCATACAGCAGATGGAGGCACGAAAACACATTTTCAGAAAGCAATTCGCGTTTAGGTAAAGGAGTAGGTTGCACAACTCTGATTACCAAAATACAGCAACGCTCAAGAATGTTCACCATCAGCGATCACACCATAACAGCCGCACTTCCATGAAAGAGATGGAGAAGAACAGACGTGTTTAAAAGGCGGCACATATAGTTTGATTTAAAAAAAACATGTAGGTGGAGAAAGGTTAAAGATGACACCAAGCTGCGTAATAATGAAATATTTCATAGACAAAGTGTGACTAAGAATAGATACATGCGTAGCTTGTTCCGCCTACCATGCACTTTTGTGTGAACGCCTCTGACACGTGGTAGAGTTCTACACGCTGCAGTGAAATTACTGTCAGTCTCTCCCCCACCCTTTTTTCTTTTCCCTCTCTTCCCTCTTTCTCGCCTTTCTTGTCCCCTTCCCTAATGCCCCAGTGTAGGGTAGCCAACCGGATGTCTTTCTGGTTAACCTCCCTGCCTTCTCCCTTTTGTTGCTTCCTACTCCCCCTTCTTTCACAGCGACACCATGCCTGCCATTCCTAATGACTAAGGCCAAATATATGCAGTTGAAAGGTTCCGATTGAGCCGGTTATACGCATGATTTCGAAACACAAAATATCCACAAAAGCGATAGATGTTGTGATGGATATTAGGGAATGTTAACAACTAAAAGTTCCTAGACTAGACTAGACTTCTCTCTATTGTCGTAAAATCAGGTACGTCCATGCGACTTTCCAATTGGAAATTCATTGTAATGATAAAGAATGACGGGTCACATTGAAAAGAATGCCCACGCTTCCAGTTCATTCGACAGTGATGATATTTGTCATATAAAATTTTCAGCTCTTTCCCCCAAGAACACAGGCCCATGGAGCCTTGCTAGCATACAATAAAAGCGTTTTATCATATAGGCTAGTCCTGTGTAGTAAGATATGGGAAAGAGAAGTGTGGGTAAGAAGTTGAGATGTGAGCGTGAAGAGAAAGAAAAGTACAAGGGCAGGGTAGAACATACCATAGGCATGTTTAATAAGGAAGTGGGATTGCATTATAAACATCCGCTTTATGTGGTTTATTGGTCACAGGCACTAGGACTACGAGAGAACACCTTCGCCTTGTTTGAATAAATGCCGGTGTACACCGTCGAGGGGAGCATTCGATGTCCGCTAAAGAAACCAATTTAACCTTGCTCCTCCTCCCCTGGCCAGAACTGAAGCATCACCAGAATATATTTTTCATCGAGGTGGTTAGGTTCAAGCATACTCTCGTTATGTTTGTGCGTGCACTTGCAAGTGTGAACGCGTGTACGGACGAATAAAATAGGAAGAAAATTTAGGAGGACAGCCGACCCCACCCATTATGCGCCTACGCCAGCGCACCAGAATATCACAATGCCTTCTTTTTTTACGCGCTATTCGGTCCTAAGATTCCGAACTGCAGTCTCCCTTTGGTTGTCTTCACCCAGGTGAAACGGGACAGAGGTGACGTTCCTGGATGCCCCAGCATGCTGTGTAGAATAGCGCCACGTTCACCCATAAAAAAAAAGCTACATAGTAATGACAGTGCACTTTCCTGTCTTTGTTGTATATGCTGATGATTCCATCAATATGGTGCAGGCAAATTTAACTAAGATATTGGAGGGAGCAAATCAAGTACATAAACAAAAGCGCTATTCTACCATCAACAGGCGCGTCAACTATTTTAGAGACCACTGTCACACATCATTGCTAACTGACGCAACGCCAGTAACTAAAACAAAACCTGTATACAGTGAACTAGGAGTTGAACGCACGTTACCTTAAATAATATTTCAGAATAAGGACGTTTCAGGAAATCCCCAGCAATTTTATGTGCACTCAATGCAAAATGTTTCATTAAAGAAACTTTAAATAGTGAATGTATCAGTTGAATGAACCTGATCTGCGAATGAGTGAGTGAGTATGAACTTTAGTGAGTTTCTGAAAGGCGAAGCCTGACTAGTTTTTGAAATCATTTGATTGAAGCTTTGCGCTCTGCAGTACATAATGTATACACAGTGCGTGCCATTCCACCCCCAAATCACCTACTGATCTGCAGCAGTCCAACATCGTTAGTGCATACAGCGCCGCCGAAGCAAAGCAGCTGTGCGGCTGTCAAAAACGAGCCACATACGCTTTGGTACGTGTGCAGGGCTAACAGGTTTGGAAATCGTTTCTAGTGTTCCTCTGAAACCGAAAGTAAAATATTGCGACAAAGAAGTTGTAGGTGGGAAGGGTTGAGGGTTCAAATCTTGCATCTGTAGTTGAGGCTGTACGATATACGCATTGTAAAGCTTCGAGAATTCGTGCCACAAGTAGCTGTGCCAGAAATAGAGTATACAAATGTAGATTACCTGGACAACCTAATCTTTTCTTGTGCTTTAAGAGTACCAGTCCAAATAAAAAGTAGACTTCAGAAGTAATTGCTTTTCACCTTGTTGACATAATATCCGTGGTGTCGAATGCAGCTATTGAATGTTCAATTTAGTGAACATATACACGGTGTAATCTAGTGACTAATCAGTTTTGTGATGCTTCAGTTAAGTGAACCCTCATATTTGGTTTCCTTGAACTTCAACCAATTGACAGTTTACTGCATTGCTTTCAAGCTCACCCAGTGCATGCAATGAGATCTCTTGTTCTCAGATTTTTGCTGTGTGAAGTTCACCCATTGTAGCCGTCGAATGCAGAAATAACCGAAACTCAAGTGGTCCAAAAGATGCAAAGAAGCACACAATGTTTTTAGTTAGTTTTAATTATGTCTTCTTGGACGCGACCAAAAGGCATCACTGGTGTTACAAAATAGAACAATTACCAACAACTTGCTTAGTTTCAAAAAACTTCTTTCTTTTGGTGGTGTTAAAAATGGCAGCACACGTGATCAAATGACAATGACGACAAAGACACTCGTTCATTAGAATAAAAACCAGCTGGCACTGTTGATGCCATATTTTTTGTAGCATAGCGGGGAACGGCTGCAGCTAAATGTGCATTGTCTTTTTTCGGTTCACAATACTGCATTGTCTTTACCCGAGGCTCACAAAACTGTTGAGTTGTCAGGTAGAGAGAAAAGCAACAAGATCAAATAATCAATGCGGCTAATGACTTTCAACTTTTCCGCGTCATGAAGTGATACAACAATGATTTAGTGACGCCCATAGAGTTTGATCGCTAGCAGGGAAGAGGAAGTGGAAGTGGAAGTAGCAGGCAAGAGGAAGTGGAAGTATGACGTCATTGGTTTTGAAGGTTCTGCCAGACGCAGGCTTACTATGACAGAGAAAAAAATAAAAGGAAGAGACAGGGATGTTCACCTATAATAACTGGTTTGCTACCCTGTACAGGGGGGGGGGGAATGAACGTCGAAAAGAGGACAGAGATAGCGATATATAAAACAAATTATAAAAACTCCCAAGCATTTCCCCGAGGGTGAACATGGTTAAGTGCGAATGCACGGGGTGATGCTATGAGGGGTATATATTATTTCGCACTATTGTAGTTATTAATCACATTGTGGTGCCTTTATGGTGTAATGGTTCCTGGGAATCGCAATTTGATCACACGGGGGAGTTTACGTTAACTCACTGGCGAATGCCAACGGATTTTAACTTTTCTCCTTCTCATAGCATCACCCTGTGCATTCGCACACAACCATGTTCACCCTCGGGGAAATGCTTGGGAGTTTTATTACTGATGATGATGATTAAAGTGTAATTACTGAATTTAGGTGTTGTTTGTCATGAAGCATTTGTACACAGATACATTATATACGAAGTATTATTTATTTACACTTCACGATTTTCGTACGATGCATTAAATGCACACATTGTGAGCGCGTCACACACACACACACACACACACACACACACACACACACACACACACACACACACACACACACACACACACACACACACACACACACACACACACACACACACAAACTACACTACAGATTAGCACCTATTCGTGTTATCGTTGTAGCTCACGGTTAGTACCAGCGCTTTGTGATCTGAGAAATGTACGGTGAGCGGATCCGGCAAGACGGAGCGGACCGTACAGTTCCTACTGAACGCCAAGTCTATGAAGCCACCGTTGATCGTGGTCGGAAACTCGAGTGACAGACACGTCATGGAGTAATTGTTCAGCATGTGGTCAACCAACCAGCCATTGTCCTTTCTAACGTCCATGTTAAAGTCACCCACCACCACAATCGGAACCGAGGGACGCGCGCGCACAGACTCACTCTACATCGCCGCATCCATCTGCTCCAAGACGTCATCTCTCGAGAGGTTCGGGGCCAGGTAGACGGTCACAACCAGGACGGCATCGCCGGAGTAGGCACTGGTGTAGACTGACCGTTGCCCCGCGTGAGCCGCCTGATGCTCATGAAGGGGAGTCGAGGCGAGATGAGGCGCTCTTCCACCGGGTTCAGATCGGGGAGGTCCGCGGGACGAGGCGGGTACGCGTAGCCGTGGCTCTTGCTCAACGGCGGAACCCGCCCGGCCAGCAGGGACTCTCGGCAAGACGAACACACCCCGAACGCACCGAAGGGAGCCAGCCGCGGGTCTTGCGCATCCATGTCGTCGCATCGGTGTTCGCCCGACCGTCTTCCAAACTCGTTCCAAAGAACCCGCAACGCGTTAAACCTGTTGGTCTCGTTCCTCACTCCGGAAATGCAGCTCAGGTTGTTATCGAACCACAGCCGGTCACACACGGCGCAGCTGTGACCGAAGCTGCGATCCACAAAGTCGCGTTTGAAACGCGCGTCCGGACGAGCAAAGTCCAGGACTCGCTCCCTCTCCCGCGCGGCACGTTCACTGGCTCGAACGGCTTTGGGAACGTCCACTCGTCGTTGACGATTGCGAGCGGCGTCTTGACGCCGGCCTTCATCGCCCTTCTCCACCTGACGCTTGCGTTGGCTTTCCGCTTCTTGGGCCGCGTTCGCGGCTCGATGCTGACGCCTCATCTCGGCCTCGCAAGCGCGCAGTTCACCATCCGCTGCACGCTTCGCCCGCTTGTCCTCGGCCTCGCGAGCGCGAAGTTCGGCATCCTCGCACGCTTCGCCCGCTTGTCCTCGGCCTCGCGTGCACGCAGTTCGGCATCCGCTGCACGCTTCGCCCGCTTGCACTCGGCCTCGCGAGCACCCAGTTCAGCATCCGCTGCACGCTTCGCCCGCTTACGTTCGGTCTCACGAGCCCTTCGCAGCGCCGCCTTGTCTTCCAACGTCGGCGAAACCACCACGGTACCGTCACCTCCAACGACGGGTGCAGTGCTGGCATTCGGTTGTACTGCATTCGTTGTGGATGGTAGCGTTGCCTCCGGGACATCCATCGCACGACCCGCTCTTGACGGGAGACTGAGAGAGAAGGCGGGCACGCGAGAGAGAGAGGTATGCGCGCAGCTGCAGCGAGTGATGAGAGCGGAGGAGCAAGCGAAGGGGGAGGGGGACACGCGCAGCGGCGTTAAAGATATAAGGAGCGTTACTGACACCGATATCAGCGTCGCGTCCGTGGCTTATTCGGTAGAGCGTCCCGCTGCGGCCCGCCAAGTCCTCTTTCTTTAAAAAATAGAGAGAAGACTGCAGACGCCACCGACGGCGGTGGATGGTTTGGGGTCGCTTATAAAATGTATTCACACTTAAAAAAATCTCGTGCACTCACAAGCAGGACCTTCCGATCATTGTCGTTTGGACAGGCCGGTCGAACGCAAAAAGCCAGGAGCGCCTTCACAGCCTAATTCTGCGACATAAAGTTCTGTCGGTAGCGCAGAATTCTTTCTTCCAAAAGAGTCTGGTTGTCCAGTTCGTCTAGTGTATTGCAGAGTGACTGTCTCTCCGATCCGTATGGTGGACATTGCTTCCATTGCACACACATACCTTCGTCACCTATTCATGTACCATAATAACAAATTTGGTATATGTGAAGGTGGCGAAACGGCCACGAGCGCATCATGAGCGTGCCATGTAGTCATGTTGTGACATGACGCGAGTGTCATGATTTTCATGTTAGGGTCTGTCACTTGTGTTCGCCATGCAATCATGCCATACCATACGAGTTTTGCAACATGCCATGTGAACGAAGCCACCGCAAGAGCTGCAGGACCATGAAATGTAAATCATAACATTCACGACATACACATCATGATTTTAATTTTATGACTAGCCAAATATCTTGTTCATACAGTCATGTCATGTCATGTAATGATATCGATACCAACTGTGGTATCAATCATCATCATCACCATCATCAGCCTGACTACGTCCACTGCAGGACAAAGGCCTCTCCCATGTTCGCCAGTTAACCTGGTCCTGTGCTTGCTGCTGCCAATTTATACCCGCAAACTTCTTAATCTCATCTGCCCACCTAACCTTCTCTCTCCCCCTAACCCGCTTCCCTTCTCTGGGAATCTAGTTAGTTACCCTTAATGACCAGCGGTTAACCTGGCTACGCACTACATGCCCGGCCCATGTCCATTTCGTCTTCTTTATTTCAACTATGATATCCTTAACCCCCGTTTGTCCACTAATCCACTCTGCTCTCTTCTTGTCTCTTAAGGTTACACCTACCATTTTTCTTTCCATTGCTCGCTGCGTCGTCCTCAATTTAAGCTGAACCCTCTTTGTAAGTCTCCAGTTTTCTGCTCCGTAGCTAAGTACCGGCAAGATACAAGTGTTATATACCTTCCTCTTGAGGGATAGTGGCAATCTACCTGTCATAATTTGAGTGCTTGCCGAATGTGCTCCACCCCATTCTTATTCTTTTAGTTACTTCAATCTCGTGGTTCGTCTTTGCGGTTATTACCTGCCCTAGTAGAAATAGTCTTTTACAACTTCATGTGCGCTATTACCTATCTCAAAGCGCTGCTCCTTTCGAGGTTGTTGTACATTACTTTCGTTTTCTGCAGATTAATTTTAAGACCCACCTTTCTGCTCTCCCTGTCTAACTCCGTAATCTTGAGTTGCAATTCGTCCCGTCAGCAACGCAATGTGATCGGCGAAGCGCAGGTTACTAAGAGATTTTCTGTTAACTCTTATCCCTAATAGTTCCCATTCTAGGCTTCATAAGACCCCCTGTAAGCACGCGGTAAATAGCATTGGGGAGATTGTGTCTCCCTGCCTTACACCCTTCTTGATTGGTATTCTGTTGCTTTCTTTATGAAGCACTATGGCAGCAGTTGATCTCCTGTAGATTTCTTCCAGAATGTTTATATATAATTCATCTACGCCCTGATTCCGCAGTGTCTGCATGACGGCTGATATTTCTACTGAATCAAACGCCTTATCGTAATCTATGAAGGCTATGTGTAGTGGTTTTTTATACTCTGAGCATTTCGCTATTGCCTGATTGATAGTATGAATGTGGTCAATAATTAAGTAGCGTGTGGTATCGATACCATTAGCGAAACGACCAGGACAGCTAGAAGTCCTAGGAGGCTAGATAGGTAGATAGATAGATAGCTAGCTAGCTAGCTAGCTAGCTAGATAGATAGATAGATAGATAGATAGATAGATAGATAGATAGATAGATAGTGTCACAGAACGAGCGCTAAACAAGAGCGCGCCGCCAAATCCTTGCGACAACGGGCGGCAGAAACGCCGCGAGGTAAAAAGAAGAAAAAAAGAAAGCCAACATCCAGGGCTCCCGGGCGCGCGCTCTCCCCGCAGAAGCACGGCTTCGCAGACGATCCTCCTCACCCCACATCGGCGGCCCAGCAGGACCACGATTTTTCTAGAACGAAGGAGGCGGGGTCAGACCGAGTGAATCATCCTCCGGAGAGGGCAGTCGAACCGTCTCGTGCCTCTCCCCAGCCTTCGCTGCGTATCGCGCCGACGAAATGACGAGAAACATCTGGAAAGTCGCGCGCAAGGTATTTAACCGAGCAGCCGAGACGAGAAATCAGGAGGTGACGGAAGTTAACGCCAGAGCGCGTAGGAATTCCGCCGTGGAGTCGGCGAAGGTTCTGCCCGTAGTGACAGAACAGGAGGAGACGGAAGTGAGCGCCAGAGTGCGTAGAGAGTCCGCCGTGTAGTCGGCGAAGTTTTTGGTCCGTAGGGACGGCTCGAGCTACAGGCAAGAGCGTGAGTTTACCGCTATCGAGCGAAGACGCGGGCAACAGCTGCGTGTGTGAAGCCGACGGATTTCCGGCGAAGAAGTTGAAGTTTGAAGAGTGGCCAATTGAAGACGGGAGGTTTCCTAGAAGAGAAACTTCAGGGCTGCGGAACGACAACAACGCTGGACTTTGAGTGAGTGATTCTCGGAAGAGTATCATCTCGACTTTTGTTCCAAGGACTTTGGACTGAATAGGTTTTCTATCTCTTTAGTCCTTAAGTGTCTTGGTTGTTCAATGCATGCGACTGCATTGTAGCTCGTATTGTTGTCCGTGTCCGTTGTTTCAAGTGTGGCTGATTGTATTGTGTAGTACGTTGATCGATTGGTTTGATTGGTGACATATTGTATGCGACTATTGTGGAGTGTGCAATTTTGTGTATTGTTTTTGATCTGCCGTTAATGAGAATATAATTTTGTTTATCAACTCTCGGCTCTGACTTGTTCTTTGGACCACAGCCGGCGTCCGCTGGCGCGCCAAAAAGGACCACTTCTAAATTGTCCACGCTTTCGTGGTGCGGTTCGGGGGGCCGATACTTCGACCCTTGGAATTAGCCCGGCGATTGCCTCCCTAATAAACGGGACAGGTGTGACAGATAGATACGCTCAAAGTCGCCGAAGTCCACTAAAAAATGTTTCGCATTGAAAATTTTCGCACAAGAGCCAAATGGCTTTTGTGCCTAAATGGTGCAAGTAGCGGGCGTCGCCACATCGTCATGACGCGGTGGCGGACTCTGTTCGCCCACGCGTATTTTGCCCTGCGGATAGGGGGATGGGTGGACGCACACGCTCATGTGTTGCTCATGCATCCTCATCGTTGTCGCGTAGCATCATCATGTTGGTTCGTTCATCGTAGCTGTCGGCTGCCGGTTCTTCGGGCCTAATAAATGTCTTCCGAACCAAGAATTCATACGTGGTGAAGGGTGCTGTTAGATCTGCCGTCGTCCTCTCGACCACTCTACCCGCTGGAGCAACGTTGAGGTCGCCGCTTGGGCCAGGTTTCCGGAAATATGTCGCAGCAAAATGAAGTCGGTGCTGCAGCTGTTCCCACTCTGCCACCACATGCCGCGCCTTCTCACGTCATTAACAGCCCCCAGCGTGAGCCCAATTCCTTCGCTGGTAAACGCGGGAAAGAGGAATGGCTGGACGATTTCGAACGTGTCGGTGCTGCTAACTGGTGGGATAACACCTACAAACTCGCTCACGTCTCATTCTACCTCACGGGTGTCTCGAAGACGTGGTTCCTCAACCACTTCATCGACATCCCCGACTGGTCAGCCTTCAAAAATCATTTTCGCCATGTCTTTGGCACACCGGATGTTCGTTCGGCTCTCGCAAGAAAAGCTCTCGCGGCTCGAGAACAGCATATCGGGGAGTCGTATACATCCTACATCGAGGATGTTCTTTCACTTTGCCGCCGGGTTGACACGCCACTGACAGAGTCAGACAAGGTTCGCCAGCTTCTTAAGGGGATTGCACCCATCGCGTTCAATGCCCTTGCAATCCAGAATCAGGCTACCGTTGCTGACGTTGCGACAACCTGTCAGCGCCTCGAAGAACTTGAGTCTATGCGCTTACAACCGGACAGTGACGCGGCCCGTTTTATGGCGGATCCAAACCTACGAGACACGATAAGGTTGATTATACGCGAAGAATTAAAATTAATGAGATTCACACTACCTTCAGTGTGTCCCATACAGTCTTCTTCAACGTCATTGCAGGAGGTCATAAGGGGCAGCTCACGTCCGTGACCCACATGACCCATCTGCAGCCCACTGTCGCTCGTACTCTCCCATCGTTCTCGCATGCCGCCGCCGCGCCATCAGGCACCATCAGCTCGACGTCGCCGCCACGAACGTACGCGTTGGTTGCTGCCGCACCTCCCACATGCTTTCCCACGAGCTTTCCATCACAACCGTCTGAGCCGTCATCTGTCCCTCTCACTGCTCTCTCTCCCGGTGCAGTTAGCGCAAACTACTGGCCTCCTCATCGATCGACTCGCCCTACTACGTGCTATTATTTCGCCTATCGTGGTCACATTTCAAGTTTTTGCCGCAAGCGCCAGCAAGACGAGCGTCGAGGGTACGACATACGTGAACGGGACTATACCACAGGAGCCTTGTACCAGGGCTGCCATTATTCGTCACCGCCGCGTCGGTCTCCATCTCCGCCAGCATCTGGTGAACTGCGCAGTAGTCATGATCAACCCGGTGCCGTTCACCACAACCCTACCGTCGTTCCTCTTCTCCTCTTCAGCCTGCTGCCATCGCTTCTGATCGGCATCTGGAAAACTAAGCGATGCAGGTTTCGGAGGACAAACTGCATTACAACACAGGACTCCAATTCACATCACATCACATCACATCACTTTAATACCTTAAAGACCCCCATGTAGGGGGTATTACATAAGGGGTGGGTTACAGGTAGATGCACACTGGTTTTCAAATGGAAATGTGCGTGGTGACCTTCTCTTTAAATGTTGATGGACACGTGATGGCTGGAACGTCACAGGGAAGTCCATTCCAGTCCACTGCTACACGGGGGAAAAGAGGCAGAAAAAGTAGTAGTGCGAGCATGTGGACGGGCAATTTGAAACGCGTGGGCAGTGCGGTGAGATATGCGCGTCGGTGGGACGATGTAGGGTGCTTGATTAAGAGGGCTGTGAAAGAACTTGTGTAGCAAACAAAGACTGGTAATGCGGCGGCGCACTGAAAGATTCGAAAGACCAGTTTCACGTTTAAGGGATGATATGCTTATGTTATATGAATATGAAGAATGTATGATCCTAGTGGCGCGGTTTTGCACAGACTCTAATTGATTTATCAAGTATACCTGGTGCGGGCTCCATATGGGAGCTGCATATTCTAGTTTAGTTCGGATTTATAGGCGAGAAGTTTGATGTCAGATGGGGCATGACGCAAATGACGCTTCAAAAAACCCAGAGTTCGGTTCGCTGATGATATGACGTTCGTGATATGCGTGTGCCATGAAAGATCACTGGATAAGGTGACGCCTAGGTATTTATAGGATTTATTTGTTCAAGAGTAGAGTTAGCTATTACGTAAGAAAAATGCAAGGGATTATGCTGGCGTTGAAAAGAAACGAGTTTGCATTTAAAGGGGTTAAGCTCCATCAACCACAGGTCGCACCATTGCTGTACACGATGAAGGTCATTTTGAAGTGCAGTTTGATCAGAGGGGTTAGTAATTTTGCGGTATAGAACACAATCGTCGGCAAACATGCGGATATGAGAAGATACATGCATGGGTAAATCGTCAATATATATTAGAAACAGAAGGGGTCCGAGGACAGAACCTTGGGGGACTCCCGATGTTACCGAGAGGGAGCTGGAATGTTTATTTCTAATATCGACAAACTGGGAACGGTTAGCAAGAAATTCTGAAATCCATGCAAGAATTTTGGGGTGCAGATTTAACTGGGCAAGTTTTAGTAACAGGCGTTTGTGTGGTACCTTATCGAAAGCTTTAGCGAAGTCTAGAAAGATTGCATCAGTCTGGAAGTTACGGTCAAGATTAGCGTGCAAATCATGAGTAAATATAGCTAGTTGTGTTTCACAAGATAAAGATTTACGAAATCCATGCTGGGAAGAATGAAAGAAATTGTTAGCATCCAGAAAGTTTATTATGTGAGTGTATATGACGTGTTCCATGATTTTGCATGAGACGCTGGTTAGTGAAATGGGGCGGTAATTTAGGGGTGACTGTTTGTTACCTGATTTGTGGACCGGAATGACCTTTACCACTTTCCAGTCTTCTGGCAGCATTCCTGTTTTAAGCGACAATGAAAACAGCATCGACAAATATACTGCAATAATTTGTTTAGTGTTTTTTAACAGTTTAGAGTTAATGTTGTCAACGCCAGCCGATGATGAAAGTTTAAGTCTGTCGATAAAGGACGAAATTCCAGCAACAGAAAATTTCACTGGAGTCATTATCGGTAACGTCGTAGTAGGTGGCGAGGGAAGTGGCGAATCGGCTTCTTTCGTGAACACAGAGCAGAACGCGATGTTAAAAACGTCGGCACAATCACCGTCACTAACTTCCTCACCATATTGGTCAGTAAGCGTTATTTCACGCGGCGGTTGCGGGTTTATAACTTCCCAGAACTTTCTAGGGTTATTTGTCAGAATTTTAGGTAAGTCAATGCGATAAAACGTCTGTTTTGCACTTCGAATTGCAGCATAATATGCCTCTTCTGCAGCATAGTACTTCTCCCATGCGCACGCAGTACCATTACGTTTCGCAGTACGAAAGAGACGTTTCTTTTTATTTTCCTGCCTTATTAAAAGTTTCGAAAACCATGGTTTATTTTGATTAGCAGGTAAGTTCATCTTTGGGATATATGTATTAGTTAACTCGGATATTTTGTCCCTAAAGACTAACCAGTTGCTGTTAAGAGATCTGGAATCGAAACTGGATTCAAACTCAGGCAGGAAATCTCGCAGTTCATTATTGATTGCTTTATAATCACCTTTGTTGTACATATGAATTGTTTTGCTGGAAATGTGGCGTGTTTTAGGGATGAAGTTTAATGTAGTATGAATGACTTTATGATCACTGATTTCACGTAAGTAGGAGATAGATTCTAAGTTTTCGGGGCTGTTTGTTAGTATAAGATCTAAAATGTTCGAAGATTCACTAGTTACACGAGTTGGTTCCGACACCAGTTGCGTAAGGTTAAAGTTCAGACAAACATCGACAAATTCTCTTGCTTCGGCATTTCCTGTAATTAGTTGTGTTTCGTTTATCCAGTCAATATTCGGGAAATTAAAGTCGCCATAGAGGAGGATATGTGCGGATGGGTGTTTATTAGAAAGCGTAGACAGCACTTCATTCAGTTCGTGGGCGAAATTTGGATCAGAGTGAGGGGGTCTGTAGCATACGCCAAGTAATACTGTTTCGGGTGGGGCACGGCATAATACCCATAATATTTCAAGTTGTGAAGGAATGTTGATAAGGGAGCAAGATAGCTCTTTGCTAGTGGCGATTAGTACTCCCCCACCACGTGCGTTCTTACGGTCATGACGAAAAAGATTAAAGTGCGGCAAGTCAGCCAGAGCCTCTGTATCCGAAATGTCGTCAGTAAGCCACGTTTCGGTCAATAAAAGTATACTGCTGCCAGATGATTTTAATAGATTAGACAGGGGCATGCGCTTAGGAAGAAAACTGCGGATGTTAGTATAAATTACCGAAAACGAAAGCTTAGCTTTAGTGCTTGTGCGTGGCTGTTGGCGCGCTTGCCGTCGGCGTACTGATCCCTATGTTTTTTATTTGACAATTCCTGCTTCGTGGTCGTAAATGTATCGCTTAGAGCCGATGTGTAAAGTTTGGAAGCGCAGTGAAAATGGCACAGATTTGCTCCTAGCGAAAGCAATGAGCTCTTTTCGGGCTATTCTAACAGGGTGTGTGAAATCTTCGCCAATGCTAAAGTTAGTACCTTTTAGTTTTGGGCCGTTCGAAAGGATAGATTCTGTAGTTTTGAAAGACGAAAATTTCACTATTATAGGCCGTTTGTTGTTATTGGTGTGCCGCCCTAGGCGGTGTGCACACTCTATGTCTTTCGGTTCGATTGTGAGTTGAAGTCGTTCAAGGCAGTGCTGGATTATTATTTCTTCTGACTGAGTGTATGTTTCCTTAGGATTAGTGTCAGGGAGATTGTAGAATATTAGATTGTCACGCCGGGAACGGTTCTCGATGACATCGAGACGCCCGTCTATGTCGTACACACGGTGCGTTAGCCCAGTGGTATTAGTATTTATTGCATCTACTTCCGCTCGAAGGGTTAGAAGATTTTGGCAGTGATTTTCCAAGTCAGCAATACGATTTCCAAGATCGGTGATAGTCTGGTTTGTGGTGGCTATCTGGGATTTAAGACCCTGCATCTCAGATAATATTGCCGACTGGCCCTGCGACAACTTTTTCAGCTCAGAAAGTATATATGGCCCGGGGTTCGTCTCTACATCTCCCGATAGCAAGAGCAAGGCACGTACGACATTCACACACTCGGTAACAAGCAAGCAGCAGCACTGTGGGCTCGGCAGCTGCACCAAACAATAGTTACTTGATTTTTTAGTAGACGTAGGACACGAACTACCAACCTGCATGATCAGGAGGAACGGGTTAGCGGCCTGTGTAGTGGCACAGCCGCGAAGCCCACAGTGCGCGCTGGACGGTGGCTGCTGCTTTATAGGCTGCGCAGGGGATGTTGTCAACGGCGATAGGGTGGCTGGATTTATCTCGACGATCCACGGAAGGAGGGGTGGCGCTGCCGAAGATCCGGAAGCATGGGTGCCAGGGAGAGGGTAAACAAAATGTTCGCCTTCGTTGGTAGCAGGTAGGCGGCTTCCCGGGGTGGCAGACGATGCAGCCAGCAAGGCAGGCAGTAGCAGGTCGGCGATAATGCGGGCAAAACCCTGCATGATCAGGAGGAACGGGTTAGCGGCCTGTGTGGTGGCACAGCCGCGAAGCCCACCAATTCCTCCAGCGCACCCTTACAATATAATTTCAGTCACAGTTGTGGGAGTGGACGTTGATGCTTTGGTGGACACTGGGGCGTCGTTTTCTGTTATTTGTGCTGATTTGTGTGCCCGTGTTTGAAAAGTCACGACGCCTTATGATCGACCAACACTGGTTACAGCCCAGGGAACAATGATTCTCCCTTCCGCTTTCTGTACTGCCGGTGTGCTAATCGGCGACATTCTTCATCAAATAGAATTTGCTGTGCTATCCCCGTGCTCCCACGAACTCATTTTAGACTGGGACTTTCTCTCCCCTGCTTCCACGGCTATTTGTTGTGCACAACGTGTCATCCATTTTACTTACCTAGAGCACTTGCTCAACGACGAAACCTACAGGCCACTTCGACTCATCGCTGCTGTAGACATCGAGTTACCACCACACGAACATCCATTAGTCACACTTTTGTCCAACGACGTCGACTCTGGGGACATTTTGGTCACTCCGTCACCACGTTGCCTTATTAAAGACATAGCTCTCGCATCAGGTATGGCTCGCTTCAACATTGGTCCTCGCTGCTACGAACACCACACCAGATAAAATTTTACTCCCGCGGGGCACTATACTGTCACCTGCGTTGCCGATCTGGAGCCTGTGTGCGTCGTGCCTCTTCCCCTGTCTCCTCTAAAAGCCATCCTGCAGATCATGCTGCTTTCTCGGCTTTTACAACAGCCATCAACAAAAACTTGACAGACTCACAGAAGCAGCAGCTGTTTGATTTGTTGGAAAAGCATGCAAACACTTTTGACGTTCATTCATCCACCCTGGGCCAGACAACCGCTACAGCACATCGAATTCAGACTGACAGAACATCCATTGTGCACCGCCGTCCGTACCGCGTCTCTCAAGCCGAACGAAAAATCATTGAGGAAAACGTAGACAATATGCTGCGACGGGAGATAATCCAACCCTCGACCAGTCCTTGGTCGTCTCCCATCGTTCTGGTGTGTAAAAAAGACGGTTCTGCACGATTTTGCGTCGATTACCGAGAACTCAATAAGATCACTAGGAAGGACGCATACCCCATGCCACGCATCGATGACGCCCATGATTCCTTACAAGGTGCTGAATTCTTTTCGAGCCTTGACTTGCCTTCCAGCTATTGGCAAATCCCCATGCACGAAGATGATAAAGAAAAAAAACTGTGTTTGCAACCCGGATGGCCTATATGAATTCAATGATATGCCGTTCAGTCTATGCAATGCGCCCGCAACTTTTGAGAGCATGATAAACACCGTGCTGCGTGGCATGAAATGGAAGACTTGCCTATTTTACCTCGAAGACATTGTTGTCTTTTCATAGACGTTTTCTCAACATCTGCAACGCTTGGACGAGGTCCTGACTTGCCTTATGGGTGCTGGTCTTCAAATTAACACCAAGAAGTGCCATTTTGCAAGCTGATCTATCAAAATCCTCGGTCATGTTGTAAGCAAGGACGGAATTCGTCCAGACCCTGATAAAACTGCTGCAGTGCTTTGCTTTCATCGCCCTACCAAACCGAAAGATTTGCGAAGTTTTCTTGGTCTCGCCTCTTACTTTTGGTGATTCATACAAAACTTTGCCTCCATAGCCACACCACTCCATAAGCTACTTTCTTCCGGCATGCCCTTACAGTGGTCACAGGAATGTGAATCGGCTTTCGACAGGTTGAATGCCCTCACGACCGACCCTGTACTTTCTCATTTTCAGGATGATGCACCGACCTTTCTGCCCACAGACGCTAGTGGCCGTGGTTTAGGAGCCGTGCTCCTGCAAAGCAACAACTCTTCGCGAGAGCGAGTCGTTGCGTACGCCAGCCGCATCCTCTCCGCAGCCGAAAGGAACTACACGATCACCGAGCAGGAGTCCCTCGCCATCGTTTGGTCAGTACAGAAATTTCGTCCATACCTGCATGGCCGCCATTTCACCATTGT